>NW_005199641.1:33827-40527 GCF_000372725.1 Emiliania huxleyi CCMP1516 | reverse complement strand
GATCACAAATTCCCACGATATCTCACAAAGCGCCAAAAGTCTTCATCGTGACAGCATAATTTGATGACTTCGATGTTGCGGGAGAGAATTTGTGATCAGTTGGTTGAGCCACAGTCATTCCCGCATGGAGCTCATGAGCAGAGGCCTTAGGGACGAGGGACGATGTCGAAATGGGGTCGTCATAAGGCCATCTGAGCAACCACACCGTCCGCCGTCCAGCACAATCGCCAGGGTGGCGAGCGCCGCAGCCCGCACACAGCACTGTTCGTGCCGCGATCACGAGAGACGCGTGGTCACAAGCGCATCTAGCGCGTCCTTTCATGATACTGTCGTCTGTCGGTCCCGGGTAGCCTCGGGCGGCAAGGGCGAGCTCAGGCGAGACACCAGAGCGCGGACGTCGACGCGCGCGAAACTTAGCGCGGCAAGAGATTGAAGCTACGGCCTTAAAATACAAGGCTCTCTCACAGCACACTGGCACGACAAGGGCGCAGACTGGACCCCTGCGAATGTAAGCTCTAATCCTCTCGTTCTCCTCTGGACACGCCGAAAGGAGAGCTCAAGAAAGATCTCTCGAAACAGATGGAACACTTCAAGTCCACACAGAGAACACAATATTGCGCTGAGTGCACTGCGTGACTCTATCGAAGGAGGGCGGCCTGAGCTAGGGGCGGTCGCTGTGGCTAATCGACCCCGTCTACATGCAAATGAGAGGCTGCCGCTGCAGCTAGTGTCTATGAATCTAGGCCCGGGAATGCAGTTAGTGACTGCCGCTGCAGCACTGGTGTTGTCTATCTAGGCGAGGAGCACATGCAAACTCCTCGTGTCGCCCTCGAGGCGGGACGCGCGCGCTGCTAGTCTTGGGAGCAGAGCCTGTGCCAAGAGCGTCTAGTACTCCTCGCCCTCCTCCTCGCCGTCGCCCTCGGCCGACTCGGCGCCGACCTCCTCGTAGTCCTTCTCCAGTGCGGCCATGTCCTCGCGCGCCTCGGAGAACTCGCCCTCCTCCATGCCCTCTCCGACGTACCAGTGCACGAAGGCGCGCTTGGCGTACATGAGGTCGAACTTGTGGTCGATGCGCGAGTAGAGCTCGGCGATGCACGTCGAGTTGGACATCATCGTGACGGCGCGCATCACCTTGGCGAGGTCGCCGCCCGGCACGACCGTGGGTGGCTGGTAGTTGATGCCGCACTTGAAGCCGGTCGGGCACCAGTCGACGAACTGGATGGTGCGCTTCGTCTTGATGGTGGCGACCGCCGCGTTGACGTCCTTGGGCACCACGTCGCCGCGGTACATGAGGCAGCAGGCCATGTACTTGCCGTGGCGCGGGTCCACCTTGACGAGCATCGAGGCGGGCTCGAAGACGGCGTTGGTGATCTCCGAGACGGAGAGCTGCTCGTGGTACGCCTTCTCGGCCGAGATGATGGGCGCGAAAGAGGCGACCGCCAGGTGGATGCGCGGGTAAGGCACCAGGTTCGTCTGGAACTCGGTCAGGTCGACGTTGAGCGCACCGTCGAAGCGGAGCGAGGCGGTCATCGACGAGATGATCTGGGCGGTGAGCCGGTTCAGGTTGGTGTACGTCGGCCGCTCGATGTCGAGGTTGCGGCGGCAGATGTCGTACAGCGCCTCGTTGTCGACCATGAAGGTGACGTCCGTGTGCTCGAGCAGCGTGTGCGTCGAGAGGACGCAGTTGTACGGCTCGACGACGGCGGTCGAGACCTGCGGCGCCGGGTAGATGGTGAAGGACACCTTCGACTTGCGCCCGTAGTCGACCGAGAGCCGCTCGAGGAGGAGGGCGCCCAGGCCGGAGCCGGTGCCGCCGCCGATGGCGTTGAAGGCGAAGAAGCCCTGGAGGCCGGTGCAGTTGTCGGCCAGCTTGCGGATGCGATCGAGGACGAGGTCGACGATCTCTTTGCCGATGGTGTCTGCGCGGCCGGAAGGGGGCGGTGAGGAAGTGGAAGGGCAGATGCGCGCGCGCGCGCGGTAGGGGGAGGGGGTCGGCGGGCGCGGTAGCGAGGGATCGGCCGGCGCAAGAGCGAGAGGGGGTCGGGGCTGGGGTGGGGGTGGGGGGAGCTCACAGTGGCCGCGTGCGTAGTTGTTCGCGGCGTCCTCCTTGCCCGAGATGAGCTGCTCCGGGTGGTAGAGCTGGCGGTACGTGCCCGTGCGGACCTCGTCGACGACGGTCGGTTCGAGGTCGACAAACACTGTGCGCGGCACATGTTTGCCGGAGCCCGTCTCGGAAAAGAAGGTGTTGAAGGCGTCGTCGCCGCCGCCGATGGTCTTGTCTGACGGCATCTGGCCATCGGGTTGGATGCCGTGCTCGAGGCAGAAGAGCTCCCAGCACGCGTTGCCGGTCTGGATGCCGCCTTGGCCGAGGTGGATGGTGATGCACTCGCGCTGCCACACGGGGGGGAGGGAAAGGGTCACACACCAGACGGGAGAGAGAGCGCGCGGGGGGAGGCTCACCATGGTTGGTTGTTGCAACGGTCGGGTTCGGACGTTCGGATGGAACCGTTACAGCTCCAAGTGTGGTCCAAGTTACCTAAGAAGGCCCGGGCTCGAGACTTGCGTCCTTTACTCGCGTGTCAGAGAGAGAGAGATTTTTAAAGACCAACAAGAAATCACGACCCTCACAGTGATTTGGGCTCGGCAGCTTGTTAGCCCTCAGCCGAAGCTGGGGCCGGTCCCGTAGCCGAGAGAGCCCGCGCCGATGAGTTCGACGCGGTCGGGGGGGCCTGCGAAGAGGCCAGCGAGTTGGCGATCGCTGTACTTCAAGGGGGTCATCAAGTGACCGCGGCTGACAAGCCAGAGGTCGATACTCTGGGCGACCCATCGGATGCCACGAATGCCTGAAGGAGAGGGAGGCGAGGCCAGAGGCAGGCTCAGCTGCTCTCGGGTGAGTGTATGTGTATCCTTTACGCGGATCTCCAAGACGACCCAGAGGAATCCTGGTGGGTGGTGGGGGGGTGCCCTCGATCGAGGGGGTGGGTGCCTCACGCACATCGTTGTGATTCTCCCCTCCCTCCATCCATCCAAGTAAGTAAGTGCTCCTCCTTCCTTCCCTATAGCGCGCACGCACGCACGCCTCACGTCCCGACAGACAGAGCATGCGCTCTTGGCGTGTGTGTGGCGAGACGAGTTCTTCCTAGAGTTCTTCGCGTTCGCGAAGCCTCTGGCTCTGGGGGGAGGCGGGGGCCCCCGGAGGCACCGTGCGCCGCGCCGCAGTGCGGAAACGGGGACCCGGCTCCGCTAGTCTCCGCTAGCGCCAACTTCCCGAATGATTACGGTTGATTAGAGGGCAGATTTGGAAAAAATAAAATATTCTTACCTTCAAGCCCCCCTCCGAGACTGGAGACACCCAAGTGCTCCAAGTGCACCCACACACCAGTAACAGACCGGTGGGACTGCCCCCCGCCCCCACTTGCCCTGACTGCACAGGATAGCGTGCCCCGATAACGGCGACACATAGTGGGGGACACCACGCAAGGAGAGGGTGCGAAGGCAAGATTGGGGTGCTAGGTGGTGGGACCAATGAGGGGGGGCGGGCGGGGTCCTGTGGGGGTGAAATGTTGCGCGGCGAATTCGAGCCTACCCCCTCGCCGCGCCGATCCTCACGCGGAGGGTAAAAACCCTGTGGGAGAACCCCCCCCGCGGTCGGCAGTCTTCAGATGGACCCCCCCCTCCCCAGCCTCCCCTGTGCATCTCGCACCCCCCCCCCCCGCTCCCCATTGGTGACTCGCGAAGGACACGGACACTCGGGGTGAGGGGGGGTCCCCCCGGAGGGGGCTTTGGAGGTCGATCTCGGGTCGATCTCGGGTCAGTCTCGGGTCGATCTCGGGTCGATCTCGGGTCGTTATCAGGTCGATCGGAGAAAATTCTATTGATCAAAAATTCTTCTTTCGCGTGCCTCGCGCCCTCCGTCCTCGCAGGAGTCGCTTAGGCGGCTCCCGTGGTGTACCTGTGTTAGTGCCAGTGCGCGCCAGTCCCGTGCCCAGCGTCGTGCCGTAGAAAGAAAGAAAGAAAACACACAACCCAAGGGAGGCATTCGTGACGATAAAAATTCCGCCGCAAAATTCTTTAGACGGCGTCCCGAAGGGCTTGCATTCTGCCTGCGAAATGTCGGGGCTGAAGGTGGGTGAGTTCTTGTCGGCGCCGTCGGTGCGGCGCATGAGCTCATTGGAGGCCTTTGACGACGGCGCGTCCAGCGTTGCGGGAGGAACAGACGTGGGCTCTCGCATCAGCTTCGCGGGCAGCCGCATCAGCCTCGCGTCAAATATGACAATCGAGGAGTCTTCGCCGTCGCCGTCCGTGGTCTCGAGCGCCGGCTCCGCCCTCTCCGTCGCGGACCGAGTCTCGGTGCTCTCCGAGAGCCTGCGCGACGTCGACCACCAGCGTCGTCGGTCGCACGAGGCGGAGCTCGACCGCCTCACGCGCAGCCTCGAGCCTCCCGGCGCGCGGCTCGAGCGGATCGAGAGCTGCAGATGCAGCACGGAGGAGGACCCGCTGCCCGTGCGGCTCGAGGGGAGCTTCGTCGCGGCCGCCTCGCCGGCCGACCTCTCCGCGAGCCCGTCGTCCAGCCCGACGGACGCGGCCATCGAGCGGCTGCCTGCACTCGCCGCCGCGCTCTCGATGGACGGGGCGCCGGAGGAGAGGGGGAGGGCGCCTCCGGGCGGCGGGAGCTCGAGCGCCGCCGCATCGTCCCGCCGCCCCGGCCCGAACAAGCTCCCGGACTGGCTCACGACCCGCAAGGGCAAGCAGTGAGTGGCCCGTGAGAGAGGCCCCGGAGAGGGCCGGTTCATAATGCTGCGATACTGCGCCGCGAACGAGAGACGACCCGCGCCGAGAGCGCCAACCCCACACACCTGCCAAGCCAGCACCCGCCCCCCGCGCGTGTGAAGTGCCGTCCTCTCGGTGAGTGAGAGCGCGGACGCCCGGGATAGTTATGAGCGCGGCCGTGTGGGGGGCCGCCCTGGGGCGGGATCGGGAGCAGGGGCTGGGACAACGCCGTGGCCGCCGGCTCGAGCCGCCGGCCGTGGCCGGGGCGTCCCGTCATGCGCGTCGAGTTGTAGCGAGCGGCGCGCCGCCTTCTTGAATGGATGGAAGGGCTTTATTGTAGCTAGTTCCCACTACTAACGCAGGTTGGTTGGCCTTGCATAAATGTTAAATCCAAAATAAATGGTACGGTAAGTATCGCTTGGCCTAGAGGCTGGTTAATTCAGACCGATACAAAGAACAAACCGCGTTACAAGACCTTGATTCTCAGTCTAGCATTTTGTACCTCCCCACCAAGACGCGCGCAGAGGCAGCGGCCTGGCCCTGGGCCACCCCCAAGTCCCATCTCTCCCGTCTCCGCGGTGCGTGGTCCGTGGAGCGTCCGAGTTTGTCGCCGTCCACCCAGAATTGGAGCCGCTTGGCACCGTGCCGACACACTGTGCGGCAGGAGGCGGCGCTATACAGGCGCTCTCTACTTCAAGAATCAACCGTGTGACGAGCAACTCCGTGAAATGGAACTAGCGTAGAGCTTGTTAACATTAACTTTTGGGCCTATAACAGGTGCGCTAGTGTTGGTTGAAATCATTAACATTGTTCAAGTGTTCAACCCAGCCCTTGATGTTACTGTTGTTCAGCGGTCAGGCAAAAAAATCGGGTAAACCCCGAAAATCCCCGGGTTTCCCAGGTATTTTCGGGCATTGCCCGCACTGCCACTGGACGCTAGAGACTCTACAAGAGATCGTCGTGGCTGTTATTGCTCTGGCAGGCCCTCCTTATTGTTGCTCAGCTGGCCTAACGTTAGCTACTGTTGTTGGGGAGGCCCACTGTTGTTCTGTTGTTACCGTTAAACACTACCAAGCAGACACCGTTCAGTCAGCTCCCAACGTTAAACAGCTCTAAACTAGCCGTGGTGTACCTGTGTTAGTGCCAGTGCGCGCCAGTCCCGTGCCCACAGTGTCGTGCGAGGGAGTTTCGTTGTAGCCAGACGGCACAAACAGCTCGGAATCAACCTGGGGACGACGCGCGCGACGTCCGGCGAGCACCGCGCGTTGCTGTGCGATTCCGGAAAACTTTCCTACGAGCCGCTGCGCTTCCCACAGGCAACGCCGGACGGGGCGGAGCCGTCCATCGTCTTCCCGCACTCGTTCGAGGTTGGCTCCGCCGAGCTCCGCGAGTGGGCTCGCCGGGTCGGGCATTTGAGGTGCCATGGTGAGGGCGCACGTGAGCGTGCTGCGGGCGACATGTGTTAGCGGGTGCATGTGTCAGCTCGCGTGTCAGCTCGTGTGCCTTCTTCAAAGACATATCATTCCCTGTTTCGAGCACACGAGCCGTCTAAGTTTCTTTTATGCCGTCGCGCCATGCGTCACGCTCTGCGGCCGGAGCGCGGAGAGGCCGGGCTGCTCGGCGTGAGGCGGGCAGGATAGGGCAGGATACGGCGGGATACGGCGGGATATGGCGGGATATGGCGGGATACGGTCAGATATGGAGAACTACATCAAGATACCGCAAAAGAACCGTCCAGACCAGGGCTGGGCCTCGGTAGTTGTGACCCCCCTGAGTGGACAGGAGAGAGAGAGCTTTTGTGGTGTTGGTGTACGCAATAACGGGACAGGGTAGTCGTTCTCTCTAGCTCCCCTTCTAGCTCTTAGCATGAGCTGCGCCCTGTGTCCGACCCCTTTTGCGCAGCAACACCTTAAACTTTTAGGCCCTCCAA
>NW_005199641.1:29511-33049 GCF_000372725.1 Emiliania huxleyi CCMP1516 | reverse complement strand
CCGTCGCTGCAGGCCGAGGCGGCCCTCCCCGCGCCGGGCGTCGGCCAGAGCAGCAGCACCACCACCGCCACCGCTGTCACCACCACCGCCGCCACCACCACCACCACCGTCACCACCACGGCGACGGCGGCGACGGCGGGGGTGGGCACGCCGCTGAGGGGGCTTGGCGCGCAGCCGCCGGCGCGCGGCGGAGGGCTGTCGGTGCGCGAGCGGCTCGACGCGGTGAAGCGGAAGGCGGCCGCGGCGGCCAGCGCCACCGCCGAAGACATCTACGGCGGCTGGCAAGAGGACGACCTGCTGATTTGACCGGCGCCGAGTGGGAGGCAGGCCGGCCCGCAACTGCGAGTCGGCAGACTCCCGCACAGTGCGTGCCGCTTCGTGAGTGGAGCGCCCGGCCTTCTGCTGGTGGAGGCTGGGAGCTGGCCTGAGACGAGCGCATACCTCTGTGGCATAGCTCGGTCTGGCGCCTTGCCGCTTGCGGCATACAGCTCTAGGGCGTGGAGAGGCCAGAATGTGAATGAGAGATGAGAGTACTGTCGTCGGTGTGTGAGAGCAAGAAAGAGCCTGGGCAGATTATTTTAAAAAAAATTAATATATCTTTACTTCCAACACCCGGACGTGCCTCCACCGGCACGCCGCTTCCGACAGGGTGATGGAAGGTTCGACGCACCCCCGGACTGGGAAGAGAAATCCCAGGAGCACGCTCCTGGGCACTCCGCCCCGCCCCCACTTGCCCTGACTGCACAGGATAGCGTGCCCCGACGAACGGCGACACATAGCGGGGGACACTGCGCCGGGGGGTATGCCTAACTTTGGTGCTTTGTGTGGGTCGCGTTCCCATGGTAGCTGTGTGGTTGAAGCCCTCGTGCCGCTGGCTTGCCCCATCCAGCGGCTGGCCCCTCGAGACTGTCGGTGCTTGGCGGGAGGAGGGGGAGAGGGAGGCCCGGTGGGAGGAGAGGGAGAGGGAGGCCCGGTGGGAGGGGAGGGAGAGGGAGGCCGTCTTGGGCTCTTCTCCTCCCCCCTCCCTGGGCTCTTCTCCTCTCCCCACCCTGGGCTCTTTTCCCCTCATCCCTGGTACTCTCGGCCTGATTACCGGAGCGACTGCCGGAGCAGACGCTGGGGGGACACTCGCGCCCGGAGGCGGTACGCACGACCCGGAGGCGTGGGGATGGGGGGGGGCCGCGCCGCCGCCGCCGTGCCGCCTTCTCCCGCTTTGACCTCCCCCAGCTGCTTCTCCTCAAATCAACCTGTGAGCTTGCGAGGCGGCGGGGGTGGGAGTGCTCTCGGGCGGCGTGTGCGAGCGCGCGCGGCGCGAGATCTCTGTCGCGAGGGCACGGTGGGTCGGGTGAGTATCTCGCGCGCTCGCACTATTTCACGTTATATCAAGCACTGCCTTTGATGCCTTTGCAAGAACCGCCAGCGGCGGTGGTCGAACCGGTTCGCGGTTCGAGCCGGGACCTTTTGGCTCCCGGTTCGGAACTCGCTTGGAGGGTTGCTTCGCTCTCGCGGAGCGAGCGCGGGCGCGTGGGTGCGTGTGCGCGTGCGCTGCTGCAAGGCGAGGCGAGGCGAGGCGCGGGGCGGCGCGGCGCGTCGAGGCGGGCGGCGGCGGCGCGCGGTCGTTCTTTTTGCCCGGGTGAGGCGTGGCTTGCGCGCCGCGCGGTGATGACGCAGCACGCTGAAAAGTCCTTGGTGAGCCACCGCAGGGCAGATTATTTTAATGATTATACATAGATAGAGCAGTCACCTCCAGGAGAGTTGGGCGACGCACGACCGAGAGCGCGGGAATTCTTTGGAGTTTGGTTCGCCTGTGATAGTGCTAGCACGCGCCAGTCCGCACCCGTGTCGAGCCTGTCTGAAAGAAAGAAAGAAAGAAAACAGACAACCCAAGGGAAAAAAGAAAGAAAACAGACACGCAAACGAGGGATGGGACGAGGACAGGGTCCCCACCTGCACGAGCAGGATTTTGGAAGGACGATCAGGGGGACAGGTGGGGCTCTCCTGCTCCTGACAAGGGACACGACAGGCTCGCAGCGCGGTGCGCGGTGGACTCCCACATCCACTGGCGGTCTCATCTCAGTCTAGCGACCTGCCTCCAGCTTGTCGCTGGCAGTCTCTCCTACCACAGGCACACTGACACAGGGGTGGCAGGGGCGGCGGCACGAGTCTCCCACATACTATGCGGGCCTCACTAGAGGTGCGGCCTGTGCGTGTCCTCGCCCTTGAGGGGGGAGGGGGGCATGGTGAGAATGTCAGCCGAAATCCTGTGTTAGTGCCAGTGCGAGCCAGTCCCGTGCCCAGTCCTGTGCCCAGTGTTGTGCGAGGGAGTTTTGTTGTAAAATTCTTTGTGATCGCTCGCGCCTTTGCTTTGAGCGTTAGCCAGCCGGCAGCCCGCCGCCAGCCCACGCTCCTCACCGCGCCCCTCTGGCACCGAGTACCCATCGCGCACCGTGCGTCGTCGCAGGTCCGCGATGGCAGCACCCGCTGCCGACAAGTATTCCGAAGCCGAGGGCGTCGTCGAGACTGTAATCAAAATCTTCTCCGAGCGCACCGACCCAAACACCGCGCGCGACGCGGGGCGCGAGATCTGCGAGATCAAGCGCCGCGCCACCGCGCGCCACGCCGAGCTCGTCCGCAGCATCCGAGAGCTGACAAACGAGGCGGAGCGGGCGCGGCGGCGGCTTGCCGAGGGCGAGCAGCTGGAGGCGGGGAGCGCGGTGCGGGAGGAGCTGCTCTCGGCCAAGGCGCGGGCGGAGCGGTCTATCTCGCGGATGCGGCAGGAGAACCTCGCGCTGCAGCAGCAGATCGGCACCGCCGAGACGCGTGCGTCCGAGCTTGCTGCGCGCGAGCAGGTGAACTCTCCCCGGCCTGCCCGCCGCTAGCCACCGGCCCGCGGACCAGTGAGCCTCGCCCCCCACCCCCCGCGCGCGCGCAGGGCGTGCGGCAGCAGGAGCTCGTCGAGGTGCCTCGCGCGCGCCACACCATCTCGCTGTACGCAAACATCTCTTCGATCCGGTGGGACTTTGGCACGTCCAACGTCAAGGGCTTCCTCGCCTCCAGCGGAGGGAGTGGCATCAAGGCGAGGGCCCGGCTGTAGTAGGGTGAGGAGAGGTGGGGGGGGAGGGGGGGGGGGAGGGGAGAGGGGGAGGGAGGGAGGGAGAGGGGAGGAGAGGAGGGAGCAGTGGCAGAGGTGGGGGGAGGTGCTCGTCGGGTCGCGTACAAGGCGAGGGCCCGGCTGGACGCGGCGTTAGCCTCGCCCCCGTGCCCCTCGGCGCCCCACCACGCCGCCCCCTCCCTCTCCCGACGGGCCAGCCGAGCGACCGGCTTAGCCCGCATGGCCGCCGCCCTCAGGCCTTTGAGATGGACCCGGCACAGCAGTCGGGCTTCGAGATGACCAACCACCTGTGGGAGCTTATGGGCACGAGCTGAGCAGCTGCGGGGCGGGGGCGGCGGGAGGAGGGGCGCTGCCACGCGGCGTTGGGCGGCGCAGCCGAGGCGAGACATAGGCGGAGGAAGGCCGCGGCTTGCAGCCCGCACTGCG
>NW_005199641.1:0-29000 GCF_000372725.1 Emiliania huxleyi CCMP1516 | reverse complement strand
CCCCCCCCAAATATACGGCGCAAGAGTAGTTGTTGAATACAGTCTCAGAGCAACTCTACTATCAAGGGACTGAGATACTGAGAGAAAATCTCACACACCCAGATCTCTCCCCCCAGACGCGCCAGACCGCACATCTCGTCTCCGTCCCGCGTCCCGCCCACCGTGTGGGCGAGCGAGCTGCGACCTCACCTCACACCTGCTGCTGCTCCTCCACGCTCCGACACCTCGCGCTCGAGGCCCTCGCGAAGATCTTTACTGCTGCCGCACGGAGGCTAGTGAGAGAGCGAGAGTGTCCGCAGACGGAGACCGCTCGAGACGGCGAGAGAGAGAGAGAGAGGGAGAGAGAGAGAGAGAGAGAGAGAGAGAGAGAGAGAGAGAGAGAGAGAGAGAGAGAGAGAGAGAGAGTCGCCGGCCGCAGCTCCCGCGGCATATGGCGAGCCGCAGCATATGGTTCCGTGGCACCGAGAGCCCTGCCACAGGGCAGTGTGCCGAAACGGCGACACGCGACAGCCTGGCGACAGCGGCGGCTGAGAAAGCACCAGGCTATCCCACAGCCACACGAGCTGCGCGGGTGGCGCTGATGCTCCCGCGCCCCATTCTCCATTTCGACTAGACCGCACGATGCTGGTGTGCCCAGTCGCCAATCTCGCTGGCGCGCGTGCGAGCGAGGCGTGTGAGAGGGCATGCTGCAGCGCCACAATCAGGGCGCCGCATCCAGCTCGGCGAGCAGTCGCTGCACCTGGCGAGAGAGGGGGGGGGGTGGGGGGGGGGGGCGGGGGGGGGGGCTAAGCCCCGAGGGGGGCGGGTGTGGAAAACGGACGGTGGGGCGGGTCTTGCCCGGGCGGGCGGGGCGTGGGAGGGTGGTGCGGGGTGTGGGAGGGCGGTTTCGGTGGCCGGTCGCCTGCGTCGGCAGAGGCCCCTCGGGCGTGATGTTCAGCGCGGCGTTCGCCTGCTTGACGAGGGCTGCCATCGGCAGCGAGGTGTCGAGGGAGAGGTGCGACGCCACCGCCTGCACCGTCTCCTTGAGGCTGCCTGCGAGTGGGGCGGCCGCAGCCCGGCGGTGAGACGGAGGGGCGAGAGTTGTCCCTAGGGTTAGGGTTAGGGTTAGGGTTAGGGTTAGGCGGTGAGACGGAGGGGCGAGAGTTGTCCCGCAACCTCTCGTGGCGCACGCCTCGCTTCCCCGCCCCGACCGTCGCCGCGCCCGTTGAGGCTGCCGCCGCCCGGAGTGACGCTGGCTGCGCTGCCACCGCCGCCACCCGAGTCTCTCCCGTCTGCACCGGAGCCTCTGCCGCTGGTGCTCCCGTTAGTGGGCGGCGCGGCGGCGGCGGCTGCCTTTGCGCGCGGCGGCGGCGGCGCCGCCGGCCCGACGGGCGGAGCCTGGCCTGGCCGGCGCATCAGCACGCGCATGGGCTGCACCTCGAGCGGCGGAGGAGGGAGCACGTCCGGCTCGTGGGCCGGCCGCTGCGTGCCGAGCTCGGGGAAATCGCCGTCCGCAAGCGACCTCCACGCGCCCGAGGAGTGCGCCGGCAGCGCCCCCCACGCCGCCTCGGGCGACGGTGGCGCCGCGGCGCGCGGGTCGCAAGGGGCCGCAGACACCGACCGGACGCCGAGCGAGCCTTGCACCTCAGAGCGGAGCACCTCCGCCTCTGCGGCGGCCGCGGCGCTCCTCCGGTCTTTTTCGGCGCGCAGCGCCGCGGCGGCGCGGTCCACATCGCCGCCGGCCTCGAGGAGCGCAGCGGCAGCGACGTGGACAGGATACCTACCCCCACAACCCGCGACGCGTCTCGATGCCACGCGCCGGCCGCGCGGAGGCAGGGAGGCTCTCTCGCGCGCGCCCGAGGCTCGTGAGCGACGCGAGTCGCCGCCGCGCGTCCTCCGACCCCTCCTGCTGCGCCTATACGGGAGGGCTCCCAGACGGGTCAGGGACGGCTCCTGCCGGCCTGCGAACTTCCCGCCCCACCTGGATGGCGCGCAGGTCCTTCACCTCGCCAGACGCGCCGCCCGCCCCTTCGCAAGGAGCAGCGGCCGTGCCGCCGCTGCAGCGGCCGCGGCCGCCGTAGCCCTCGCCGCCGCCACTGCCGTTGGTGCCGTTGGCGCCACCGCCACCGCCACCGCCACCGCCACCGCCACCGCCACCGCCTCTGCCACCGCCACCGCCTCCGCCACCGCCACCGCCTCCACCACCGCCGCCACCGCCACCGCCTCCGCCACCGCTGCCGCCACTACTGCCGCCGCCGCTGCCGCCGCCGCTGCCGCCACTACTGCCGCCGCTGCCACCGGTGCTCTTCCACGCGGGACGGGAAGGCGGCGGCGCCGGCACAAACGTGGGACGGGACGGCTCGCGTCGCCGCCACTCGGGCACGTCCTCCTCCTCGGACGACCTCCGTGGCAAGTCTCGATGCGGCGGCGATTGCGGCGATTGCGGCGGCTGCGACGGCCTCTGCTGCGAGCCGGCCGCCGACTCGGCCTTGCGCGGCTCCTCGCGTCTGCGGTGCACCTCGCCCAGCGTGGGGAAAGCGGCCACGGCCGCCGCCGCCGCCTCCTTTGCCAGCGCCTCCTGCTCCCGCTCGACCACCTCCACCTCCCGCGCGGCACGGGCGGCGGCCTCCTGCGCCGCCGCCGCGCGCGCAGTGGCGGCGCGTGCCTCGCGGGCGGTCTCTAACGCCTCGCGGGCCGCTCGGAGCGCCTCCGCCTGCTCCTCCGCCACCTCCTCCGCCACGGCGGCGCTGTTCGCTCTCATGAGTCTGATACGCCGTTTTTCTTATTCGCGTGCTACAGGCCAGGAAGTTGAACTCCCCACCCTCGCCCAGGGATCTACCATGCTGTCTTAATCCGACAGCT
The DNA here is from genome assembly GCF_000372725.1 of Emiliania huxleyi CCMP1516. Classification (NCBI taxonomy): domain Eukaryota; phylum Haptophyta; order Isochrysidales; family Noelaerhabdaceae; genus Emiliania; species Emiliania huxleyi. The sequence goes on along the minus strand of NW_005199641.1, from coordinate 26,159 downwards.
TCGGCACCGCCTGCGCTCGGCACCGCCTCGGTAGAACACAAAATTACTCCTGGATAGGGTGCCCACAGGACCCAAAAGAAAATAGCTTTCCGCCTCAAAAAGGGACGCACGAGGCAAATCTGATGTTGGATTGTTCCAATAGGAGCGAGGCCTCTTCCGTTGGGGGACCGAGTGAATAGGAAACGAGGGTTTCCCATTGTGTCCCCTTCGCGTGCGAGCGTGACACTGCACTTGGCGCCGAGCGCCCGCGGCTCAGACCTTGTGCAGGCCACCCCTCGGTGGAGGCACCGGTCCGGACCGATGGCGCTCGGTGTGGAGCAAGCAAGACCCCCCCCCCCCCCCCCCATCGGCGCGCGCTCGCCATTCCAACGGGCGCCAGGAGCACCAAGAGGACTCCTCATGGCTGCCTCCAAGTGGGCTTCGACCGGCCTCGGCTGGGGGGGCGGGTTGTCCCGGTTGCGGACGCCTTCTGCAGCCCCCTGGGATGGGGACAGCACCCCAAAGCTGCCCCCGGCGGCATACAGCACTGCCAGCCAGCCTCTTCCTCCTCCTCAAGGGCTGTACTATAGGCCATATTGCGCCGCCTCCTACTGGCAGCCGGGCGGGCGCGCGCCGCGGGCGCCTCGGCGCGCGCACGGCTCGCAAAGTTCGAACGAGTACTGCCGCCCGGCCGCCTCAAGGCTGCCGGGCGGCAGTACTCGCCTCGCAAGGCGCGCACCGGCTGCTCTGGCTGCTGCGCCGGCGGCCGCTGCGCTGGCCGCTGCTGCGCCGGCTGGCGGGCGGCACGGCCGCCGGCGGCCGCTGCACCCGCGCCTTCCCTCGCGGGCGCCGTCGCGTCGCGCGCGCGCAACTGTGCTGGCACACGGCACGCGTCGTCACTCAGCCGCGGAGAACAGGCGGTGCAGCGCGCGAAGCGCGCGCGATCTCGTACTTTTAAGGCTGGATCCGGCCATTCCAAGGGTATACCTTTGAGAATCCCCAGCGTCCCACCCTCCTAGTCACACTCTCAATATCTCGACTATCCAACATGAAGTGCTGCGATCGGGAGTGCCCCATTTCTTTTTCCTTTCTTTTTTTGGGTGTCCTGTGGGCACGCCTATCCTGGACTCATCAGAACGTGACGACCTGACGTGAGAGTGTTAGAGTTGTTTGGTATTGCTAAAAATCTCTCTCTCAGAACTCAAACAAAATCTCTCCTCAGAACTCTGACCCTGAGGGAAGGTGTAGAGGATGTAGAGAGTAGAGTGTAGAGCGCTGTAGAGCTGTAGAGCTGTAGAGCTCTACATCCGCCGCGGGACGAAGCGCCTGCGTTGTAGAGCGATGTAGAGCGCGATTTTGCTGTAGAGTTTGTTGCAGAGGCTCTACAGACTACAGCCAAACCGGGAGGGTGTAGAGGATGTGTAGAGTGTAGAGCGCTGTAGAGATGTAGAGCGCTGGAGAGCGCTCTAGAGCGCTGTAGAGCCTGTGTAGAGCTGTAGAGCTCTACATCCGCCGCGTGACGATGTGCCTCCGTTGTAGAGCGATGTAGAGCGCGATTTTGCTGTAGAGTTTGTTGTATGTAGAGGCTCTACTCTGTCTACAGCCAAACCGCCGGGAAGGTGCAGTGACTCAAGGAGGTCGAGCCGCGCTAATGGGGTGTCTCCGAGCTTACTGGAGCTCTGGTGGACGGTGGACGGCCCTGACTATCCCTGACACACAGAGAGTCACTCTGACGGCACATAACACCCTGTAACTGCGTCATGACCAGCCTGCCATGCGTCGCCGGTGCGGATTCGTCGCTGTGCTTCTTTAGCAGGCGGTGGACTGTCGGCTGCGAGGACGGTCGCATTTGCGCGAGGCGAGGCGAGCATTGCTGCGCGTTGCATGCGCCATGACTCGCGCCAGCGCGTGCGGGAGCTCCTGGCTGAGCGTTGAGTCCAGGCGAGTTGCGCTGGCCACGATCGCTACGCCGAGCCGAGCTGACGCGCCGAGGCGCCGGCCAGTCGCAGCCGTGAGGCATGCCACAGCAGCAGAGGCACCTGCCACGTGCCACCCATTGGGCGGGCAGACAGAAGGCCAGGGCAGCACTGGCAAGTGCAACGCGCCTCATTTCGGAGAGCGGCCGTGCCTCGTTCGCCGCTTATGATGTAGAGTTTGTTGTAGAGATTTCACGTTGTAGAGCGCCTCTACATCGCTCTATACAACGCAGGCGCTTCGTCCCGCGCGCCGCGGCGGATGTAGAGCTCTACAGCTCTACAGCGCTCTACAGCGCTACAGCTCTACAGCGCTCGACTACACTCTACATCCTCGCTACACACCCTCCCTCAGCCGCTGACGACCTCTCTACTGACTCTGTGTGTGCCGTGTAGAGAGTTCGTGTATATAGTGTGTGAATCAGACGCCAATTGCCTGCGGGGGCAAGTGCAGGGTGGGCGTGCTTTCAGAGAACAGAGTTGAGAGTATGGTGCCGGAAAAATACCGCGGGACACCACGCGCGACCCCATGTCGTGGCTCGTGGGTCCCACCTCGCACCTGCACAGTCGCTGTGAGTCGCACCCCAGCCACCCAAGTGCTTGCCAGTCCATGGCCCCGCCGGCCCGCTCGCGCTCCCCGCCGCCCCACACAGCACGGCACGCCGCGCGCTGTGACCTATGTGGAGCAAACCCATTCTCCCAGAGTCCCTCGAAGTAGTCCCGGACACTGCCACCTCAACCTCGCGCCACCGCCTCGCTGTCCACCGCTGAAACCAACCTCGATCAACATCGAATTCCTCCCAAATCGGTCACCCACGGCACAAGCACAGAGTCCCGCAAGACGCTCAGAACCCTTCCGCCCGGTTGGGCACCCTCCGGTAGCCCCGCGCCTACGGCGAGAGGGGGCGCGGCATGAGAGAAGCGCTCGGCGCGGCGTCGCCGCGCCTCGCCTAAGGCCGCGGTGTGTGCCCCGCCGCGCGAAGTGACGAACTGGAGGCAATTCAGGGCGACCGAGGCGGCGAGCAGGGCGTACATGACGGTGCTGGAGCCCTCGTCCGCCGGCCGCACCGCCTCCTGCTGCGTGCAGCGTGTCTCGACGGCCTGCTCGATCGAGCGCAACGACTGCTGCAGCTCGGAGTGCTGGCGCTCGAGCGACTTCTGTTGCGTCTCCGCGAGCTGCAGCGCGGAGCGCGCCTGAGGGACAGGGAGTCTCGACGTCGCGCGCGGCGCGGGGACCGAGGGCGGGCAGAGGGCGGGCAGAGGGCGGGCAGAGGGCGGGCAGAGGGCGGGCAGAGGGCGGATGGAGGGCAGAGGGCGGTTGGGGCACGCTCCTGCGTCAGCGCGGCGCCGTTGTCCGTGGACGGCGGCGTGAGGGGCCTAGCCTCGCCGCCCAGCCCCTCGCTGCCGATGGCGGGCCCCGCCTTTCGCAGGATGAGCGAGACGTCGAGCCCGCCCCCCTTGTGCACGCCCGTCACCGAGAAGAACCAGTCGTGCTTGCGCAGCAGCTCCTGCGTCTCCTTGCGCAGTCGCGTCCAAGCGCCGCCCTTGGTGTGACCGAAGCGGTCGAGCAGGAAGGGGTGCTCGGCGATCTTCTGCGGGAAGAAGCACTCGCCGCCGCAGTCCGAGTTGTTGGTCGGCGCCTGCTGCGCGTGCGACGCGTCCCACGGCAGCGCGCCGATCAGGATGTCCTCGATAATGTAGAAGCCGCCCGGGCGGAGGCGTGGCCAGAGCACGTGCAGCGTCTTTTCCTGGTCGAGGAAGCGGTGCGAGCCGTCGTCGAGGATGATGTCGAGCTGCGGCGGAAGCCGGACGCGCGAGAGCTGAGCCGGGTCCGACGCGTCGGTGTTCAGCGTCAGGTGCACCTGGGCGGGCGGTGGGGAAGGGCGGCGCGGGAGGCTGAGGGAAAGAAGGGGCCTGGCGACTGCGGGCGAGGTGTGGCGGGGCGGGGTGTGCTGGCGACTGGCGGGCGCGTGTCAAATGACTCGCGGCTCCGGAGGGGCCAAGGTGCCAGGTTGGCGGGGCGAGGAGCGCCCGCGGGTCAGACCACATCGACCGGTTGTACTCGCAGCCGAACTTGGCCTGGTGCGCGACGACGCGGTCCGTGGCGCCGCCGGGGACCGCGCGCTTGGCCACCTCCTCGGTCGTCTTGATGTCGATGGGGTAGATGTGTGCCTTTGGAAAGTAAATCAGCCACGAGGCGACCGACGGCGCGGTGTCCTCGCCAATCCCAATCTCGAGGATGGAGGTGACGACGTTGCGGATCGAACCAAAGATCTGGTGGTACGCCGACGCGTAGTGGTGCTTGCTCTGCCAGAAGGTGCCCTTGTCGGAACAGTACTGGTCGTACAGCTTTGAGAGCTCGTTCACAGGGCACGACGGCGGGCACGCCGCGTCGGACGGACGGCCGTGGCTGAGCCCGGCGAGAGCGAGGGTGAGCAGTCTGAGCGGTGCGCAGGTCGAGCGGCACATGGATCCGGCGCTCGACGAGCGTTAGGAAAGGCCGACTCCACTGCCCGCAGCGGCTCAGTCGCTCCTCTCGGCGATAGCATGGAGAAATCGCTTACCCAAGATGCGCCGGGCTCTGCGCGAAAAGGGAGGGGGAAGCGAGAGGGCTGCGGCAACGACCGCCGGACGAGTGTTCAAAAATCTCTCTCAACCGGACCCGCCAAGGGACGATGATGTAGCAAACGACAAAACCAGTCGACATACTGCGGACCCGCCAGAGCCTTCCAGGCGGCATTCAACCGAGCTGTCTGTCGACTATTCGGGGCTGGGAGTTTTCGCTGCTCCGGTCACGGCCTCACGCGTTCCCCCCCTACTTAGGCAGCCTTGTTGATCTCGCTTCCGCGAGACCCACAATGCTGACCCTGAACTTCGATCAGACTCGGTTTCGACACGCCCTCCCGGAGGATGACGGGCGCAGAATCTCTTCACGTCCCTTTGCCCGACTCCGTTACAGACAGACGCTACTCTGTCCGGCAGATTGATCGCTACTTGAGCTTTTGCGCACGCGGCACAGTGACATCTACTGTGAAGCCGAGGTACATATCCAGGTCAACGGATTGCGGCCACTCCAATTGTGGCTTGTGCCGGTTCGTGCAACGCCTGATCGCGCGAAGAGGGCAGGAGGGTGTGTATATGCTGCTTTTGCTCCGCGTGAGGCTTGAGCACGCGCCCACCGCGCTCGCGCCCTTCGAGTGCGCCGGCTTTTGCCTCGTCGGACTCCGAACGGCCGTGCCGACCGGTGACGCGCTCATCGCGCTCCGGTGGCACGCCGAGGCCAACAACACAGACGTCACCGCGCAGCTCTGTGAAGCCGCGAGAGCACAATTGCCGGCGGGTGTCGCACTGTCGATCACAGCCTCGCAAGAGGACGCGCTGGAGCAGATGCGCGCCCACTTCGGCCCTCGCGAGGTGGTTCAGTGGGCTGCAGACCCGGCCGACCCAAGCCGGCGCGCCGAGCCGCCGCTCGGAGACGCACTGCAGCACGCGGGCGCGCCCTGGCTGGAGGAGGTGCTCCGCGCCGCCCCAGGCTCGAGCGGTGCGGGCGCCGCCTTTGTCCGCCGGCTGAGGCGAGACGGGTACGCACCGCTGCTCCTCACCGCATCGCAAGCGGCGCTCTGGCGAGAGGTGCCGCCGCCGCAGCCCGTCCCACCGCGGCCGTCGCCCCCGCCGCCCGCTCCCCCTCGTCACGCGCCGCCGCCCTCGCCACGCCCTTCCTCGCCACTGCCCTCAGGTGGAGGGGTCCGCGGCGACATGGTTCGCCCAGTCGACCGAAGCCAAGCTCGAGCAGGCGGGCGCCTACGCCCACATTGACCGCAAGTTCACCGGCTACCGCGACGGAAAGTACCGCGAGCAGCTCGAGGTGCGGGCGACGCCCGGCGCCGTCCACCCGGCGCCGGTCGACGCAGACGGCCGGCTGCGCTTCTCGGTGAGCCGCCCCTCCCCCCTTCTGGCACAAACCCGCGCATCCGCCACCCCTCGCCTCACCCGCCCGCTCCACGCCCGAGGCGGCCCTCTCCCTGCTCGTGCGGACGCTGGACGGGGTCGCGCGCGGCCTGCTCCCACACGTCGCCGCGGAGCTCGGCTGTGAGCCTCGCTTCCTCGCCGGACTCTGCGACGCCGCGCCATCCGCCCCGAGTGACAACGGCAGCAGCGAGGACAGAGGCGAGGACGGAGGCGAGGACGGAGGCGAGGACGGAGGCGAGGTCGGAGGTGAGGTCTCGGGCGCTTGCGGGTGCAGAGGCGTGCCGCTGATCGAGGCGTCCGAACTCGACGCCGCGGTGACGTCGGAGGCGGAGCGCATCCGAGGCGCAGCGCGCGCCTCTGCCTCCTTCATCGACGCCGGCGCCGACGCTGCGGAGGCGCCGCGGCTGGCGCACTCGCTGCTTCGGCTCTGCCGGTACGACTCGCGGCGTGAGGGTGCGTACGGCACCGATGTGCTCTGCGAAGAGCACCACGACGTGGGCGCGCTGCTCCCGCCACTCACCCTTGGACCCTCCCGCCACTCACCCTTGGACCCTCACCCTTGGACCCTCGAGAAGAGGGGAGCGGCGCCGGTGGGCTGCCACAGCAGCGCGCACATCTCTGGGAGTAGGCCTGCTCACCCTGGACGTGTGCGCTTCCGCCGCCGGGCTGCACGCACTCCGCCGCTCCGACGGGCTGTGGGTGCCTGTGGAGGAGACAGCGCTGCGAGCCGACGGCGGAGTCGCTCTCGTCGTCATGGTCGGCGACACTCTCGCCCGCCTCTCGGCGGGACACTTTGCGCCGTGCAAGCACCGCGTGGTGGCGCCTCGCTCGGGCGAACGAGTCGGGCTGCCCTTCCTCTTCCGCGGCCGCTCCGACGCCGTCCTCGACACGCGGCCGGCGCTGGCGGCCGCCGCCGCGGCGGGAAGAGTTGCGCATTTGGCCGAGCTCGAGACGGTCACCATCAGGGACCTGCCCAGCTTCGACTCGGCAAGAAGCATCCTCAAGGGCTGGTTTCGAAGCGTTCGCAAACCCAAACCCATCGAGTCCGCGATGTGAGCACGTCGCACGCCGCCCGACAGCGGTTTCGTGTCGTTTTGGGGTACAGTCGGTTGTCTACAGAGAGATGTGTCGAAGAGGTGCGGGGCACTCTCTCTGAGAGCGTGAGAGGGGACACGTGTGTGTGTGCTCTAATGTGAAGATTGCACACACGCCTAAGGGGATGGAGCCCTTGCCCTCACAGCGTGGCGGGGTGTGTGGACTGGACTCTGGAGAGAGCGAGGGGCCACGAAATCTCACAAGCATGCATGTGTGTACACGTAGTCACCTCGATCTGACCCTCGAGGATCGGAGAACATGCGCCCCCGCCCACCGGCACCCGGCGCACGCACCGCGCACGCCTGCTGTGAGTGCACATAGACACCAACCAGCAACCTCCCAGCCGCCGCCCCATCTCCAATGTACTCTGAGTCTCTCTCTCCCATCTCGCTCGTCTCTGTCTCAGATTGGTATCTCTCTCTCTCACCAACAGAGCCACAAAATCAGCTCTCTCACCTGCTCGCTCAGCGTTGCACGGGTCGGCCTCTCGCCCCCCGCGCCCTGCGGTCTCCCCGGTCCTTAAGTGGAGCGGCGCGCTAAGTATCCGGTTGAGTGGAGCGGCGCCCAAGTATACGACGCGACTGCAGTTACTGCAGCATACTCAGGAGCTTCTGAGCTCCATCATAGGATGACGGGGACCTCATTCTGGCTATACTTGATGAAGGGCTTAATCCCACCGATCTCGATGAGGATCGTTGCCTCGACGTGCGCCAGCGCGGGGTCGGCGTGACCCCCGATTCCGCGTTGATAAAAATCAAATGCCTGCATCGCGTAGAGCAGTTTGATGACCGCGCTCACCACAGCGGGCGAGTTGCAGTCGATGATCACAGGGAGCCACTCCATCCTCTCGGCCTCCAGGTACTCGAAGCCAGACATTTTAATTGTTCTCTCGGCGCCGAGAGAAGGCAAGTCAACCGCAGCGATCCTCGTGCCGTCGTAATAGACATCGACGATGAGCCCCTCGATTAGGAGCTCCGAGCCGACCGGGTTTTTCATCTCGAGCCGCACGTACTGCTGCAAGCAACCAGACCCGCCGAAAATCGGTCCAGTCATCATTGTACTGATGGCTATAGGGATGTTGAAGTCGATGTGCACCACCTCGACTACGGCGCCAACATCCTCCGCGAGAGCATTCTCATAGCCGCCGAGGTCGAATGCCCCACGCGCTATCTTTGATATCAGATCGATCGGTGGTGGCGGCGGCGGGTATTTATTAAGCGTCCTCGTTTGGAAGGGGGTAACGCCTCTCCCGGTGGCCCCCATCGTTAGTTGCGAAAACGTTCTCCTCATCATCTTGGGGTAGCTGATGCCGGGTAGCGTGCAACGAACAAGGATGCCGCTGGAAGCTTCCGTATAGAACGGCTGCGAGGAATTGAGAATCAGGGCGATGAGCGGGCTCGACTTGTTCGCGACGAACGTGTCAAACACAACTGAAGCACCAAGAGACTCGCGCTCGCGATTCGGCGCATCGAGGTGACCATGGACGAGCACCTTGGGATTTTGCCCCTGCAGGATCGCAAAGTCGGGCGGTGTTGTCACCTGCACAAAGTGCGGCCCCAGCGTCTCTCGCTCGTCACAGGGTGACGCCACCCCATTAAGGGGCACGTAGGCCGCAGTTTGAGTGCAACTCGATACATTCTTCTTGAGCTCGGTGTGCACGTTGATGAAGACCTTTCCCAGATCCATGATGTCAAAGCTCGACGGGTTGTTAATCTCGACCGAGATTGCAATGTCCGCCTGCGAGCATGGACCAAACGGATGAGCGTGAGCAAGTCTCTTCTCGTCTCGCACGCCCGCACCTCTGATGCGAAAGCAGTGGATGCCGCTGGTTTTGTAAGCGAGAGCTCGGAGAGCTTGATGCCAAATCCAGCCGCACCCTGGTCACCGACGCGGGCGAGTGTTGGCGCGAGCGAGCATGGCTTACAGCGTGCGATGTGAATAGGGGGTGGGCTCCTTGAGCTTGAGACTCTTTGCGAACTTGACGTCGGGGATGGTGAGGGTCCCCGTCGACGAGCAAAACGTCTGTCCGAGGGGGTCGAGCGATGACTGGGGGGGGGGGGGGGGGAGGCAGCGGTTTAGCGGGGCCCGCGGAAAAGTTTGCCTTGCCGAAAATGCAGCCGTTTTCTTCCCCTCGGAGCTCGACATTCACTTTGGACCAAATCTCAAACGAGATGTACTCCTCATGCACCGTCGCCCAGGCGATCTTCTGAAAGGCCTCTTTCTGATCTGGCGCGATGTGGAGCTTGCCTGGTGGAGGTGAGGGTGGGGGAGGCGAACTGAATGCACGAAAGAGGGATGCGCGCTTCGGCTGCGCCCAGCGCCTTGCAATATTGATCGGACCTTCCCGCCCCCGCCCAGCTGCAGCGGTTGCGATTGAAAGGTCCCAAAGTTCTCGCCCTCGAAGTCGAGGTACATGTAAGCTGAGCCCAGGGTCGCCAAAATCACGCCAAATTTGCCGCCGCCGAACGGGACCACCTGCGCGGTTGCGCGTGTCATCCGCCTCCGGATGCTGAGAGCTCCCTCAAGCCACGTGGGGCAGTGACCCTTTCATGGATTTGGGGGGGGGGAAGGGCGTTGCGCAGATCGATGGTGGCGTCGATCTCGAGATGGAACTCTGTGATGCCGGCAATGTTGGTGGCCCACATGGAGTCGGGCTGCCGCAGTCGCACAGCGTGCACCTCAAGCGAGACCAGGCTGACTAGCGTGTCGCACAGCCTGCGCCCATGCACGGTGCTAGTGACAGAGACATGCCGCTGAGAGGGTACTAGCTGCGGAGTGGTGTCGACATGCCTTGCTGCTGTGCCCAGAGCGGGTTCAATGTATGTGTGTCCGTTCAGTGTCTAGCTATTCTGCTCACGATGATGCGATGCCGGCGTTCAAATTGATGGCCAGCGGCAGGACGGGGCTCAAGCCGAAGAATGCAACGACGGACAGGGCAGCGAGTCCGATCAGTAGGATTGCTCGCCGCGTGAAACGCAAAATTGTAGACGGGGCGGCATCGGGTGGATCCGCCGCACCCTGCATGGCTCCGCTCCAGCGACGCCGTATCAGCGCAACCTACTCGAGTATCTAGGTAGCAGCATCTTACTTACTCGACCCTAAAGGGTCCCCCCCCCGGGGGGGGGATTCAGCTGACTGGTTGTGCCTCTCTGTCTGACGCTCAGGGGGGAGGGAGGCAGGAGCCTTCGACCACTTTTTTTCTGAAGGAAAAATTCTTAAAAGGTTGTGCCTGTGTGGTGCCAGAAAGAAAGAAAATCCACGGGGCTGTGTGGACGAAAGAAAGAAAGAAAACAGACCCACGGGTCGGTGCGTGTCGTGACCCCCTCGAACACCCGTACCCCCGCACCATCTCCGTCGCTCGGTTCTTTCAACCTTGCCACCTCCCACCACCGGGAAACACGTGTGAGTGTTAGAGTTGTTTGGTATTGCTAAATCTCTCTCTCTCTCTCTCTCCACCGGGAGCGGCCAGGACTCATAGACTCGGTCGAGAGACCCCAGATTGGCATCCATGCCTTTCTGGACAGGGTGGCCCGCCACAAGGACACCAGGAATTGCGATTCGCCGCTTTTCCTCCCGCTGTGATCCTGTGTGAGCTCTGTGTCTTGTTTTCCCAATACATTACCCAAGGGACAGGAGGCGTCACTAACTCGTGTGAAGAGCACTGATGCCGCAGTGAGTGAGTGGTCCCGGGCCCTGCGGGGAACTAAGTCGGCGCAAGTTAGTCTGTGAGCTGGACGAGGGCTAGTGGTGCGCCGTGGCGGATCAAGTGGTGAAGTGCTCCCGGGAGTCGTGGTCGGAGGCCGGGACACTTACGCGCACTAACTTAGTGTGCGGAAGTGAGTGCCTCCGGCCGGCCGAGGGGGGAGTGGTCCGGCGGGCCGCTCGTAGTGCCCTTCGCCGGCGGACGGAGAGGTGGGCTCGGCTACCACGCGCACTAAGTTAGTGCGCGTAGTGAGTGGGCCGCCGGCGAGCGGGCTAGTGGGTGGGTGCCTCCCGCCACCCCGCCCACCAACTTAGTGCGCGTAGTGGGTGGGCCGCCTTCTAGTGGTCGGCGAGGCCGTGGCCAGTGCCCCGGCCCTGCGGCGCCGCCTAGTGAGTGAGTGCTCGCCGACCCTCCCCACACTAAGTCGGCATCGGTGCTGTGTCCAAGACCTGGTGACGCCTCCTGCAAGGGAGGAAAGAAAGAAAGAAAACACACAACCCAGGGAGGGATGGGAGGACGGCACGCCGCCACCACACAGGGATTTTAAGAAGAGGGGTGTGGTGCGCTAGCCGTCGCCCACCCTTGGGCGTCTGCCTCTTCCTATCTCTCTTCGCAGTCCCTCTCCGATTCTCGCTGCAACCTTCATGCCCCAGAATTCTCATGCCACCTCGCGGTCTTCCCACTCTCGTCGTCGTCTCTCTCTTGTCGCTTCTTCCTCTGTCGCTTCGCTCCCCTCTGCCTCGTTCTGCGACGACGCCGCTGCCTGCCGATCCCTTGCTCTCGCCTCTCGGCGTAACTCTGCCCTCCAAGGGAGCACGCCAGAGCTCGTAAAAGATAGTACTAGCACGCGCCAGTTCGCACCTGTGTCGAGCCTGTCTGCTAAAAAAGAAAGAAAGAAAGAAAACAGGCAACCCAAGGGAGGGATGGGAGAACGGCACGCCGCCACCACACAGGGATTTTAAGGAGAGGAGTGTGATGCGCTAGCCGTCGCCCACCCTGGGGAGTCTGCCTCTTCGTGAGCCTGTCTGCTGTGAGAGAGAGTTTGCTTAAATTCTTTTGCGCGACGCGAGCGATGTCGATGGGGCTGTAGAAGCGGGAGACGACGCGCACGAGGAGGTCCGTGGGGAGGTCGAGGAGGCGGCTGGGCGGCGGCGTGGCCAGCGAGGGAACGGCAGCGATGGTGGCGGCGGTGGCGAGGCGGCGCGAGCGGCGTGATGGGGTGGACATCGCGAAGAAAAGAATTTGCGGTTCTCCAGCGAGAATTTCCGCGCACCGCACACGATTCACAAGAACGGTGGGCGACGGCTAGCACCACACCCCTCTCCTTAAAATCCCTGTGTGGTGGCGGCGTGCCGTCCTCCCATCCCTCCCGTCGTGGCTCTTTTCTTTCGACGTGGAGGCAAAGTACCGTACCTCCTCCGTGGCAGGGCGGCGCCTTCCTTGCCGCCTTCACCTTCAGCACCCTGTCGGGGAGCCGTTACCTGTTCGTCGGCGGACAGGTTGACGGCGGCGGGGCCCACCCCGGGTGTTTCTTCTGGTGGAGGCCCTAAAACCGCCGGGGTAGGGGTGCCGCTGTGGGGGTGTCGAGGGGTCGGGAGGGCGGGAGTGTGGACCGTGACCGAAGCCCTCCGCCGATAGAGGTGTCAGGCGGCAGGGCCCGGGAGGGGTGGGGCTCGCCAAACACGAGGCGTAGGGGAGGTCCATCCAAGGGGGCTCCCTTGAGGCGCGCCGCCGCTCCACAAAAGCAGGCATGGCAGCCACGCGTGGGACCGTCACCCTGCGCGTCATCGAGGCGCACTTCGAGGAGGCGTTCGTCGACGCGCCCGTCAACAGCACCTACTGTGCCGTCTGCGTCCTCGAGAAGACGCGCTGGCGGCGGCGGCGCTCGCAGGCGCGAGGGCGCGGGGCAGGTGAGGACCCCATGCGGCCAGTGTGGAACGAGGAGTTTGAGCTGGACGAGGTGCGCGACGACTCGCGCATCGTCGTCGATGTGTGGAACTGCGCCGCCGCCGGCGGCGACTCGGACGCCTTCTACGGCAAGGTGACGCTGCGGCTCGCCGAGCTGGCGCTCGCAAAGCTCTCGACCGACGCGGCGTGGCACGAGCTCCTGCCGGGTCGAATCCAGCTGCAGCTGCGCTGGGATCCAGCGGACGGCGACGGTACGCCGCTGGCCGCGCCGATCCCCCGCGGCGCGCCACTTCCCCTCACCGCAGACGCTGTTGCTACGCACGACCAAAACGGTGGCGCTGTTGCTGCTGCCGCCGCCGCCGCCAAGGTGGAGCGGGCAGCGGTGGAGCGGGCGGCAGCGGAGCGGGCAGCGGTGGAGCGGGCGGCAGCGGAGCGGGCAGCTGCGGAGCGGGCGGAGGCAGAGAGGGTGGCTGCGGAGCGGGCGGAGGCGGAGAGAGTAGCTGCGGAGCGGGCGGAGGCGGAGAAGAGGGAGCGCGAGCAGCAAGAGGAGCGAGATCGGCTCGAGCGGGCGGCGCGTGCGCGCGAGGAGGCGCGGAGGCGGGAGGAGGAGGCCGAGGCGGCGCGAAGAGAGCAGCAGGCGGCGGCGGCGCGGCAGCGGGTCGAAGCTGCCAGGGCCGAGCGCAAGGCTCGGGAGGCGGCAGAGGCGGCGGCGGCGGCGGCGGAGGCGGAGGCAAGGGCAGCGGAGGAGGCGAGAGCGGAGGCGAGGGCGGAGGCGAGGGCGAGGGCGGAGGCGGAGGCACTAGCGGCAGCAGAGGCAGAGGCGGCAGCAGAGGCAGAGCGCAAGGAGAGGGCGGCAGCAGAGGCGGCGGCGGCGGCCGAGGCGGCGGCGGCGGCCGAGGCGGCGGCGGCGGCCGAGGCGGCGGCGGCGGCCGAGGCGGCGGCGGCGGCCGAGGCGGCGGCGGCGCAGGTGCGTCTGAGGCTCGACCACTACGAGTACACTCACCGCGGCGGCAGCGGACACGGGCCCAAGGAGAACCAGGATGCGTACTTTGTGCTGCGCGTCGACGAAGCCAACTGGGCGTACGGCGTGCTGGACGGGCACGGAGGCGAGCACGGGCGGGTCGCGTCGATGGCGGCGTCCGCCGCGATGCAGGAGCACTTGCGGGCGCACTTTTGGCGGCTGCGCTCCGAGCCCGAGGCGGTGATGAGCGAGGTGTTCGAGGCGGCGCACGCCGCCATCTGGGAGGCGATCAAGGCGATGCCGGACGTGTTTGAGCGCGACGGGATGCTCGTCATGGAGGTGGGGAGATATGGGGAGATATGGGGAGATATGGGGAGATATGGGGAGATGCTCGTCATGGAGGTGGGGCAAGGGAGGGGGAAGAGAGAGGCGGGCGGGGGGGCAGCACTCGCGCGGAGCCGTCTCGGAAGTGCCTCGATAGGTGGAGGAGGAGGACTGGCCCCTGGGGTACGACGCCGTCGACGGCGGCTCCACCGCGTCGGTCGCCGCGATCGTCGACGGCAGAACGCTCGTCTATGCTGCGGTCGGCGACTCTGCAGGCATCCTCGCGCAACCCGGCAACGGCGAGGCAAAGGTCGAGGAGCTCGTGGCGGAGCACGCGCCCGTGCGGCTGGACGAGTGGGTCGCGCGGCTGCACAGCACCGGCATCGAGGCGAGACCTCGAGACCTCGCTAGAGGGCCCTCGCCTTGCCGGGCCCTCACCCCCGCCTCGCACCCCAACCCCGCACCCCAACCCCGCACCGACCTTGCCGCCGCCGCCCCCTTTCGCTCCCCCCCAGGTGGTCTACGACCACCCTGACATGTTCGAAGGCGAGGACCAGCTCTTGCGCGTCTTCGACCGCGACGCGACCGGCGCCTCCTCCTCCCCCCCCCCCCCCCTCTTGCCGCTCCGTCCCAGCGCGCGCGGTTGACGCTCTCGTGCTGCCGGCAGGCGCGTGGCGCCTCTCGGAGGAGGCGCTGCGCCGCGCGGACGAGATGGGCTGCGGCTTCAAGACGGAGCGAGGCGACCGCAGCGCGGTGCTGATGACGCCCGAGGAGGGACGCTTCTCGCAGATGATGCTCAACGTGACTCGCTCGCTCGGCGACTTTTACCACGGCCAGTACGGCGTCACCTGGCGGCCGGAGGTGGTGACGCGCGACTTGGCGGCTCGGCCCGCATTTCTTTTTGACGGCCGTATTTCTTTTTTATCAGGTGGTGACGCGCGACTTGGCGGAGGAGCTCGGCCCGGGCGGGAGGGCGGTGCTCTGCGTCGCGAGCGACGGCGTGTGGGATCTGTGGACGTTCGAGGAGGCGATGGCGGACTTGCTCGACGGGAGCGCGCTGCCGGCGGCGCAGCCGGCCCGGCGCAAGCTCGTGATGGACTTCATGGAGAACTCGCGGAATAAGGGGTACGACGCGTTTGGGGACAGCGCCGACAACCTAACGGGCATCGTGGTCTACATAGAGACGTGACAGGCAGAGGGGGGGGGGGGGGCATGGGGGCGGCGGCCTCGCACAGGGCAGTGCCGCGGCATCGGGGACACGTCCTGTCATGCGATGAGGCGAGAGGATCAGGCTCGCTGGCCGGCGCACAGAGGCAGCCAAGACGCCGCGTGTAGAGAGACTTGCGCAGGAGAACCGCCTTATTCGCTCGGATGCTTCAACGCCTCGATCGTGTCGAGCCACGAGAGCCTCTCGGCGACGGTCTCGTGTCGCTAGACGCTAGTCGATTTAATACGCAGACGTGTGTGCATGTGGCGTCAAGAGTTCAGTCAGAAACTCGTCCTGAGTCAAAAAAACTGTTCGGTTTTTAAAGGCAAAACACACTCAACGCTCTGCGAGCGGCAGCGGGTGCTCGGGGGTGCAGTGTGCAGAGGTTTTTTGCAACCCGCCCCGGCTAGGCCGCGGGCGCCCCCGCGCGCGGCCGCGGGCGGGGGGGCGCGCACGCGACCCACGCGCCACGGCCCTCAGCCTCACACTGAAACACATTCCCCTCCATGAAACTCTCTTTGAGTCGGAAAGATAAAAATGCATCTGCCTGAGCCCTGGTGTCGAGGTGTCGAGGCCCGGTGTCGAGGGTGTCGAGCTGCTGTCGAGCTGCTGTCGAGGGATAGAGGTGTCGAGGCCTGTCGAGGCCTGTCGAGGCCTGTCGAGGCCTGTCGAGGCCTGTTGAGGCCTGTCGAGGCTGAAACCATGCTTGACCGTGTCGAGGGGTGTCGAGGGGTGTCGAGGGTGTCGAGGGTGTCGAGGGTGTCGAGGGTGTCGAGCAGGTGTCGAGTGTTGTCAAGGGGTTTTGCGTCTAAGGTGTCGAGGTGTCCAAGGTGGCAGGATGCAGTTGCAGCCCATCAACAAAACTTGGGCAGCAGTTGCAAAGCTGTTTCATCCCTTAGTTGCAGCCTCAGTTGCACCCTGTTGATGTAGCACAACCTGAGCACAACCAACCAGTATACTCTCTGTGGACATTTGAGGACATCAAGTGCCGGGAGTCATTGCCACTGTGCACAAAGGTACTGTGCAGGCGCAGCACCGCAGCAGCGTCGCCGCTGCAGCAGCGTCGCCCCTGCAGCGCCACCGGCGCACAAAGCGCAACTGACCACAGCGCTCATGGCACAAGGCTGGTGCCATGAGTCAGTGGACATTGCCACTGCACAAGGTGCTGTCCAGCAGCTAAGGGCTGCCAGTACCCCATCGCAGCAGCGTCGCCGCCGCTGCAGCGTCGCCGTTGCAGCCAAGCGTCGCCAGTGCACAAAGCGCAATGGACCACAGGTCTGCACTCATGGCACAAGCTCACTGGTGTGAGGATTCATTGCCACTGTACAAGGTGCTGTGCAGCACCTGAGGGCTACCTGAGTACTGCCATGTTTGCTGCATCAACAGGGGTGTGAGTGTTAGATTTGTTTGGTATTGCTAAAAATCTCTCTCAACAGGGGTGCAACTGAGCTGCAACTTGAGCTAGAACTTGAGAGGCTGCAACTCAGGGATGAAAGTACTGCCAGCCAAGTTTGATTGCTGCTGCAACCCTGATTTCTAACTCTGACTCCAATGGGTCTACATCTCTGCTGTGTTAGGATCATCAGAGGTGTCGAGCGGTGTCGAGCGGTGTCGAGCGGTGTCGAGGGGTGTCGAGCGGTGTCGAGGGGTGTCGAGGGGTGTCGAGGTGTCGAGTTTGGCACCTTGACACGGTCGAGCATGGTTTCAGCCTAGATGGTGTCGAGGGGTGTCGAGGGGTGTCGAGGGGTGTCGAGGGGTGTCGAGTTGGTCGAGTTGGCATGGGGTGTCGAGGTGTCGAGTTGGTGTCGAGTTGGTGTCGAGGTTTGGTGTCGAGGTGTCGAGGCCAGGGCTCAGGCATCTGCATGTTAACATGTCACACGATGTGCCATCATCATCACACCTCCCTCTAGGACGCGCCGGGCCGCCACGCATCGTCCCGCGACGGCGGCGCGTCAGCTGTCGTGCGGCACTCCGCACGCATCGAACCACTCGTGTTCGCCCATCGATAAGCCGCGCAGCGCGTGCCGCGTCTCCGCCGGGCTCAGCCTGCCCCCTCCCTTCTCTCCCGCCGTCTCTCTCTGCTTCTCGCCATCGCCGTACATGAGAGGCGGAAACACCTCGAGGCCGTTGTAGCGCACACGCACCGTCTCGGCGCCGTCGACGTCCGCCCATACCTCGAACGCGACCGTGCTCGCGTACGGCGGCCACAGCGCCGCCGCCTTGCCGCCCCAGAGGCCCAGCGCCGAGAGCAGAGGCACCAGGGTCGAGTCGTGGCCCGAAAAGTAGCGCACCGCCGCGTGCGGCTTGCCGAGCTCCACGAAGGTCGACACCTCGTGGAGCAGCCGGCCAGCGATCAGCCGCAGCGCGCGCCGGTCGTCTTCGGCGCTGCTGCCGCCGCCGGCAGCGCAGGTGGTGTCCTGAACCGTCTCGACGACCGTGGCGAAGTGGGTGAGCGCCCAGTGGTCGCACGCAGTGCCGTCGTACGAAGGCCCCGCCGTGTCCTCGCACGGCCAGCCGTCGCGGAAGCCTCCGTGGCACCAGCGCGTCTGGTAGAGGTCGTTGAGGTTGAGGAGCTGGGCCGCCGGCAGGCTGCCGTCGCCATCCATCTTTTCGCCGAGCGCCCAGTGCGCAACCGGCGGCGAGCCGGACGATATTGCAACCCCCCACGCCCGCATCGCGGCGTCGTCCGCCGAGGCGAGGCCGTCACAGCCCCGCGATGGGTACAGCCACAGCTTCTCGCCCGGCTGCTGTACCTCGATGGACACGTCAGCGGCGCGCGAGGCGCTGCCCAGCAGGCCCTCGAGCAGCGCTCGGGCTGAGTCCTGCGTCCGGTTGACGTGGGTTGCGAGGACCGAGACGCCGCCGCGCTTGCCAAGCCTCGTGCGGGCCTCGTGGGTGCCGTGCCCTTCAAATGCGTTCCGGATGGCTCGCCCGACGGCGCGCAGCTGATCCTGGCCCTTGTCTGTCAGCTGCCCAACGTAGCACGCGCCGCCGCCGCCGCACGCGCTGTCCCACAGGCCCGAGCTCTTGCACCGCTCGCAGTCTCCCCACGCATTGTATTTATCCCGGCCGACATATTTCACGAGCGGAGAGCGATCGCCGTGCCGCGCCACAACCGCCATGCGCACGAGCTGCAGATTGTCCGCCCCGCCCATGTGCGGCGGCGGGGCCTGGCAGTAGTCATACACAAATGGTGCGGGCACCGCATTCAGGGCGGCCAGGCGCGGAAACGCGTGAGATCCAAGGAGGAGAGTGGCTGCACTCACAAGCAGCAACGCCGGTGGTCGCCAAGAGAAGGGCCGGGCGGTGGGAGCGGTGTACAAGCTGTACTCCGTCGAGGCCGACTCCATGTACATGCTGTGCCGGACGGAAGTGTGAACAGGTTTGTGTGAACAGGTTGGAGCAGCTCCTGAGCACGGCGCCGCAGGCGCCTGTTGATAGGTCCAGGTGGTAGCCCTGGATGGGCAATGCATACGCCTCACTGGGCCTTAGATCGCCCGACCGCGTCCCGGTGCTCTGTGGTCGGATTTGTGACGCCGCCGCACCGCGCCGCGGCCGGGGGCCCCCCGGAGGCCGAGGATGGCCGTGGCGGACCAGGACGAGCTCTGGGAGGTGAAGTGTCAGTGAGTATGTATGTATCTGAGGAGACGATTCAACTTTG
Source organism: Emiliania huxleyi CCMP1516 (assembly GCF_000372725.1). NCBI lineage: Eukaryota > Haptophyta > Isochrysidales > Noelaerhabdaceae > Emiliania > Emiliania huxleyi. Next base: position 7,379 of record NW_005199641.1, on the reverse strand, counting down.
GTGGGGAGCCGCTTTGTCCGTGGACGGCAAATCGTGGAGTTGCGAGTCACGCTCGGGCGGACAGGATCGATACCTGACAAACCCCGGGTATACCTGGAAAATACCTGGGTATCGTGCCGATTTCCTCAATTTTGCCTCAGATTTTGCCCCAGAACAGCTCTCAGACTCAGGGAAACTCGCGAGTTTCCCGAGGGAAACTCGAGAGAAACAGAATGGAGCACCAAACACCCTCTGGTTTCCCTGGAAACTTCCGGAAACGCAAAGTGCTGGGGACCCTCTGGTTTCCCTCTGGGTTGCCGGAAACCCTTGGAAAGGCCAAGCGGCGCGCGCACTTGTCATTTTGCCCGAGTCTGCGGTGTTCTGGGCGGTGTGGATGGAGGTGTGTGCGTCTTCCTGTCTTCCCAGGTGGGTGGCAGACTGCTGACTGGCGCATCGGTCCAGCGCTTCCTTATTGTCATTTTACCTAATCAGTAACCAGCCTCCGGCGGGGCCCCCCGCTACCATCCAAACCCGAGTACCGGTCTACTAATCATAGATAGAGGCTCAAGTGTGACATAAGTCCACACACATTCGACATACACATGCACAAAGCAAACTCTCACGACACACGGCAACCGGGTGGAGCGGCGGCGGCGGCGGCAGCAGCACGCGCGGGCGGACGGATTCGGACGGGGCGGAGCAGCAGCCGCCCAGGCGGCCGCTGCTCTGTCTGCCAGAGCGCGCCGTCTGCCTGCGCAGCTCGAGCGCGGTCAGGTGCAGGGAAGCGTGGCGGCGCGGGGAAGCGCGGCGCGGTGGTGGCGGCGGCGGCGGCAGCGGCACGCGCGGGCGGACGGATTCGGACTGGGCGGAGCAGCGACCGCCTGGGCGGCCGCTGCTCTGTCTGCCAGAGCGCGCCGTCTGTGCGCAGCTCGAGCGCGGTCAGGTGCACAGGGAAGCGTGGCGGCGCGGGGAAACGCGGCGGCTCGAGCGCGGTCAGGTGCACAGGGAAGCGTGGCGGCGCGGGGAAACGCGGCGGCGGTGGCGAGCAGGCGAGCGGCCCGCGCGCGGCGAGGCGGACAGGTGATCGGCAGGCGGGTGATGGGCCGGAGAGTGACCGCGCCCAGCGATCGGAGGCGAGCCGATCGTCGCTCGGCCGCAGCTGACCTCGAAGGCGTGCGGAGCGCGACTGTCGGTGTCGGAGGGCGGCCGTCATGTGGCGAGGAGGGAGGACGACAAGTGCGCGTTGTACGGGTCGCTCTTCATCGGCCAGTCGAGCGGCACTCAAGTCGAGACCGAGCATGGGCGACGAAAAGCGGTGGGGCCGGTGGGGAGGTAGGACGAGATTCGTTTCGCGCTTTCAAAAGCGGCTTCGCGCGCAGCGCAACTTTGGGTTTGCCACGAAAAGCGCTTCCAGCTGGAAAGGGGGCTACTGGGGCGGCCAATTCACACCTCGCGGGACTACTTATGTTTTCGTAAACGTAGTTGTGGCCCCCCGCTACGTCGCACGAGTGCAACCGGGTAGCGGGGGGCTAAAATTCCTAGATCCCGTCTCACCTGGGCCCGCAGCCTGGGGTGCCGGCCGAAGCTAAGAAACTACGGCGTGGGGTGGGTGGGGTGTCTGGAAAGGCTTAGAAACGGCGGCGTGCCGCGAGATCCTGTTTTCTTAATGGGAGAAAGAAAAGGGAGAGGGGAGGGTGCACATGCACATGCACAATCCCGTAGGAGGACTCTGCTGACATGTCCATGCGCATATGTTGTGATGTGCATGTCATGTGCATGCACCACACTGGGCAAATCGGCCGATTTCCAACCCACTAAATCATCACGGCTATTGTAGAGACAGACCATGTGCACAATATCTCTCACTCTAGCTAAGCCAGGGGAGGCGATACCGGGGCCGTACAGCAGCTTGACGGTGCTTCGCCGGCGTGCGTCCCGGAGCGGTGCCGGACGGGCGGTCCGTGGGAGGAAAACGAGGGACAGCGCCGACGGCGCTCTGATTCGACTTTTGACTTCAAACAAAGCCTACCGCACGCGCCGCGACGCGGCGCGTGCGGTAGGCACTCGGGATTTTGTCAGATCGGCGTGTTCACGCCGGCATCGTGTCCCTCACAACCTGCCCAGACTTTAGTCCACGACAGTACCAAGCGGTGAACCTCGCTAAAAATAACTTCACAGAGCGCTCAAATCCTTCCCTTCAAGGCCGTCCTCAACCCCTCCTTTGGGTTGATTTAATTTCTTTTTTCAAGGCACTCGGAGTGGGGCTGGGGGTCAGAAGAACCGTCCTTGCGCGGGACGACTGCGAGGTGGCATGAAGGTTGCAGCGAGAATCGGTGAGGCCCAGGAAGGCTGCCGATTTTGTCCTGCTGGAAAAACAAAAAGACTTCAAAACTCAAAAGACGAAAGCGCAAAAAAACCAGCTCATTTTTTAGAGACGGCTCTCGAGCTCGACGCGAACGGAGGTTTCCGGACGAGACTCAAGAACGTCAATGAGGGCTGCGAGAGAGAGCCTCGGGTGTGGCGCTACCATCGCTGGGATAGCTTCACATGCGCGAAGATGAAAGAGGGAATAGTCGTTGGATGCCTGCTCAAGGTGAGTGCTATGGCGAGCGATGACGAAGGGTTCGCGCTCAGCGTGACGAGCAAACTCAGGGAGTTCATGGCGCTCGGATACCCTGCACACGTGCTCAACGGGGTGATCGGACGCGCGTTTGCTCGGACAAAGGACGAACGGCTCCTACGAGCAAGACAGTGTTCGCAGTGGTGAGGAGGTTTCTTGCAAAACCCTTACCCAGACGAACCAAAAAATCCAAAAAGACAGACAAATGTATTGTGTCGGGCTACCGTCCAAAGGCGGGTGTAGTCGACCAAGGGACCACGAATCTGGTCTGTCGACAGCACGAATTTGGGATGGGACACCTTCGGGACCCGGCTGCGTGCTACTTGGATAGCACGCTTTCGGAGTACCGACGGCTAAGGCCGAGGCAGAAAAGGTTTCTGTTTTTTTCTCCGCTTTTCTTCACAGGATTTTCCTGTGAAGAGAGACGTAGAGAAACAGATCTTTCAAACTCGGTGTCGAACCACCAGCCCGACGCTCACTACAAGTGACAGCTGAAGCTGCAGCCCCAGCCAGGGCGTCTCCCTTGTACGTAGCATGGCCGATATCGAGTCGACGACCGTCAACTCCATCGATCTCTACAGCATTCCGGCTGTACTCACGGTCAACACCGCTGTCGTCGATGCCTGTACAGCAGCCTCACCCCGTGAAGGCGCTATGATACACCTCGTCGGTGCAGTAGTGAGCTTTCCACTGGGTGTCGCGCTCGCCGTTCACCTTGGATGCGGCGGTGGCCACGCCGACCTCGTGGCCCTCCTCGCCGCCGTTCTGGCTCTCTCCTGGGCTGCGATGGCAATACGGGTCGGAGCGGCCTTTCCCGGTCGAGAAGCGCTGGTGGTTGCACTGACGGTCCTGATCGGAGGGCATCTAGCCGTTGTCGCTCCCAGACATCGGCTCCTTCTTTCGGACCTCGCGACTACCTCCGGTGCTGCCGCAGTGGCCGTCCTCATCGCGTCCCTCTCCGTGGTATTTGAGGCGGCTGCGGGACGAACAGCCACCTCGCCGGCTTTAACTGCCATGCTGGTCGTCTCCGTGGTCGCATCGCTCCTCTCCGTCGCTTTTGCCGCGGCTACCCAATCTAACGTTTGCCGCGGCTACCCGACCAGCTCTCCGAAGCCGGTCCGCGCGACCATGCAGGCCACCATCGCCGCTGGCGCAGCTGCGGCAGTGCTAAGTCTCGCGCGGGGCAGCGGCCGGTGGATCCTGCCGGCCATTCTCCTTGCCCTTTCTCCGGTGAGGTGGCGGCGCTCCAACGACGCAAAGGCTGTGCCGTATCACGGCCGGCGCTGCTCTTTTCTGCGGGCGAGTCTCCTCTCCGTGGCGCCAAGCGTCCTTGGTGTGGTGTCGATCCTGGTTGGTATTCTCCTCGCCCGTCCGGGTGCTGGCATCGCCGCGGTCCCTCTCGGGCTTTGGCTAGCGCACACCGTCGACTCGGCGAGGGCACTCTCCATCGCCGCGCTGCCAAGCTGCTCCAGCCCTCGCGCCTTTCTCGGGCGTGCAGTGCTGTGGTCCGTGGTCATCATGCCGCCCTCATTGCTCGGCGCGGTTGCGGATCCAGCCGCCTTTGCCCTCCGCCCCGCCTCCTTTTGCGAGGCGGCTCGGCGACGCAGCCTCGTCGCCCTCATGGTGGCGTGCGGTATGGCCGCAGAGGTCGTCGCGGGGACATGGGACAGTGCGGGAGGCAGTATCGCACTATATGCCCTGCTGGGGGCCGCGCTACTCACAGAGGCAGCGCTCGCGTGGTGGTATCCCGTGACGGTCGCCGCAGTTTGCGATGCGTCGTCGAGGCGCGGCGGTGCGGTGAAGGCTGAGGAGGCGCCGCAGCGCCGCCGTTCCCGCCGGCTGCTGCAGCGATGCGGTCAAGGGGCGCGGGCCGCGCTTGCCTTCAGCACCTACGGCGTTGCTCTGTTTCTGCTCGCCATGTGGGTCTCCACGCACGACCCGGCGGCGGCGAGGTGGGCGGAGCGTCACCCGCAGCTTCGCGGCGTCAATCTTGGCGGCTGGCTGGTTGGCGAGCGCTGGCTCAATTACAAGTGGCAGGGTGACGGCTTCATATTTCACCCAAACTCGAGCGAATCGGAAGAGCCCGACTATTACCAAACCTCGCTTGCGCGCCAGAACGACAACGCCACGGCCGCCATCCTCGAGCACCGCGACAAGTGGTTCACTCGCGAGACCCTCCTCGACATCGCCGCGCGAGGCGTCGAGTCTGTTCGCGTGCCCTTTGGCTACTGGTTAACGGTGGCGAGCGAGGAGCAAGCGTATCCCTATCTCCGCGGCCGCGGGCTCGGCTACCTCGACGACGTCCTCGACTGGGCCGAAGAGGCAAACCTGACCGTGATGCTCGACCTGCATGCCGCGCCGGGCTCGCAGAGCGGAGAGCAGCAGAGCGGCCGCCTCTCCCACGACTGGCGGCCGGAGGACTGGGACGCGGAGGGCTCGCTCGCGGCGATCGAGACTGTCGCCGAGAGGTTTGCCAACCGCTCGTGCATCATCGCCGTCGAGCTGCTGAACGAGCCGCTACTCGACGCCGCCCGAGCGCTCGACTTCTACCAGCGCGGGGCGGAGGCGGTGCGGCGGCACATGGGCGCCGACGTGGCCGTCGTCATCAACCTCTACCGAGCGCAGAGCATCTTCACGCATGCCTGGGGGAGCTTCGACTGGAACCTGCCCGCGAGGCGCTTCCCCAACGTCCTCTACGATTTCCACGTATACACATGCTTCCACTATGCCGTTTGGATGCCGCTTTGGTTCTCCACGGGCCCGCTGGTCGAGCTGTACACCGCCGCCATCTCCCTCACCTTCCGGCCAACGCTCGTGGGCGAGTTCTCCAACTGCGTTGGCGACTGGTACGGGCGCGGCGGACGGGACTTTGACGAGTTGAGCCGCGAGGGACGGGCGGCGATGTACTCTGGCTTTGGCCGCCGTCAGGTGGCGGGAATCTTCCGTGGAGACCGCAGTGCTGCGGCCTTCTTCTGGACGTGGTATCACCCGGATGTGGATGACGTCGACGCGCTGTCGCAGTGGGACCTCAAGTACGTCTTGGAGCAGGGACTCCTCCCAGGCTTTTGACCAAGGCAGTCTTTAGTAGAGAATAAATAAATAAATAAAAACGGACACCTCTCTACTGTGAGATGGGTAAAAAGGAACAGGTCCCCGCCCTTTAGAGATACGTCGTACCACCTTTATATTTTATTACACATTGTGTGGCCCGCGCGGCCCGCGGCGCCGGAGCGAGAGGGGGCAGAGACTTCCAGACCCATTGTCATTGATCACTGTGGTCGAATGTGGACATGTGGCTTTACGTTTTTTAATTTTATCCATGGAAAAGAAGAATCTCTACAACTGCTGAGCCCACAACACTCAGTGTCAGTCTCAGACACCGCGGACGCGCGCTCGAATCGTTCAGGAGGGGAACGAGGGAGGCGTCTCTTGTGCCTGCTGCGGCTGAAGCTGCGGCGACAATTGTGGCAGTTGCAGGTGTGGCGGCTGCTCCTTGGGCAGCTGCGACGACGGCGCATGTAGGGGTGACACCAGCTGCGGCATCGGCGGCGGTTGCAGCTGTTGTGGCGGCTGCTGTCGCTGTCGTTGCTGCTGCTGCTGCTGCTGGAGTTGCTGTTGTTGCTGCTGTTGTTGCTGCTGTTGTTGCTGCTGTTGTTGCTGCTGCAGGGCTGCCAGGTGCTGCTGCTGCTGCTGCTGGTAGTACATCTGCTGCTGGTAGTACATCTGCTGCTGATAATACATCTGCTGCTGCTGCTGCTGCGACGGGTAGTACATCTGCTGCTGCGACGCCACCTGCATGTGCGGGTAGTGCATGCCTGCCCCTCCGGGAACGGCAGAAGTGCACGCGTGCTGCGCCTGCGAGATCATCGCCTTCGCCGCCTGCACCACCGCCGGCCGACCGACCAGCTGAGTCAGCTCCGCCATCGCGTCGCGGTACGTGATGGAACCGCTCCGGTAGTTTTGGTGCACCTGCTTCATCCGCTCCGCCTCGGACGTGCGATTCGCCGCCTCGAACTTCTCGGTGAAGACGGCGAGCAAGTCCGACATCTTGACCGACTTTGGGAACGTTGAGGGCGCCTCAGCGGCACCAGCAGCACCCTCCGCAAGCGAAGGCTGCACCGAGACCGCAGCGGGCGGCGCGGCGGGCGCGGATGGCGCGGCGGGCGCGGCGGCCGTCACCGCCGAGAAAGAGGAGGTCGGCAGTGGTCGCAAAGGCGCCGCGGGCGCGGGCGTGGGCGGTGGCGGCGGCGGCATGGGCTCGGCGGACAGCAGCGGCGACGACTGCGGCGTCAGCCGCGCCGCTTCGATCTTGACGACGCTCTTGTGCGGAGATGGCACGACCGGCGCCAGCCCCACCGCCGGAGGCGCCTCTCCCTCCTCCCGCAGCTGCGCCGCGCCGGGCGTGGGGTCCGCCGGCACTACCACCGGCGGCAGCTTCGCTGCGGCCAGCGTGGGTGCCTCGCCTGTGACGTCCACGACGCGATGGGAAGGGCTCGTCCACGCCGGCCAGTGGGAGACCGGCTCAGGGTTCCGCTGCGGGGGGATCGCGTCGCCGCCTCGAGCCGCCTCCTCGCCCTCCTCCGTCGCGCCACCGCCCGCCGGCTCGCCGCTGTCCGCCTCGCCGCCAGGAGCGGCCGTGGCAGCAGCAGCGGAGTGGGCCGCCGCAGCCCGGTCCTCCGCCGGCGCGGCTGACGGCTCCGGTGCCACGAGCTCGGGCGCCACCGGCTCCGCCGCCGGCTCTGGCGCCGCCGGCTCTGGCGCCGCCGACGCCACTGGCTCC
>NW_005199642.1:0-2080 GCF_000372725.1 Emiliania huxleyi CCMP1516 | reverse complement strand
GCCCCAGCAGGCGTTTGACCAAAATCCAAATTTCCCTACTCCAGTTGAGGCTGCCCTCGGACCCGAGAAGGTCTTTTCTCGCAGCTGCGAGACATGCTTTCTCGGAGCGGGGCATCCAAAACAACAGGGCGGAAGGGAGGGGTGACCATACGCGCAGCGCAGGAGGGGTGCCCCTAAGGGGGCACAAAGGTAGCTCAGAGGAGGAGGATGAGTGACTAGCGCAGGAGGCAGTCGCTGGCCCACTCCTGGACGCCTTTACCGCCGCAGTGAGCCCCTCCGACGGCAGCGACGTAGGTGGGGACGGAGGCAGAGATGAGCCAAGTGACGGCGAGGGCGACAGTAACGATGGCGACGGCGACGGGGGGGGAGAGGGGAATGGCGAGAGCGCAGCCTCTGATGAACGAGAGATAACGCGGTCTATCTTCCGCTCCATCCACGACAGGTCCCTATCACGACCGACGTCGGACACGGCGTACTCAGTGTTGACTGATGCGCTACCGCCTACCGGTTGGGCCGCGAAGATGTAAGAGAAGCCACGTCGACAGGGGCTGTGCGACCTGTGCGGCCTACACTGGGCGGCGTGAGAGCAATTGAAACGACACGCCACCTCGCCCTCGAATGTCCATACACCACACTGACCCTCGAGGCGGCACTCCGCGCAGTCCTGGAAAGCACGACCCTAGATGAAGCCGTGCTAGAGGAGGTACGGGGCATGGGGAGGGAGCAGCTAGTCCACGAATACCGCCGCCTCTGCATTACCGGTTTCCGTCTGACCACGGGCAGAGGACAGATGGCTGAGGGGCGCATTGGGGCGACGCCGACTCGCGTTATTATGCTTGAGGCACTTGCAGCGCATCGTACGACGGCGCCACCGGAACGCCCTCCTCGCGCCGGACGACACGCTAAACGTGCGAGTTGACACGATTTACGTAGTTCGTGCGCAAGTACAAGTTACGTTCATATAGATTGGTGTTATCTGATGCGTTCTTTTTGCGCCGGTTTTTGTCGTGTTTGTGAGTCTGTCTGTGTGTGTCGCGGCTCGTCAGTAGGGTCGACACAGTAAGAGTGAAAAGTGTAGAGAACTAGTCTAGAGTGTCACGGACTGCGGGGTCTGCGCTATTCTGCGGTGGCGCCCGCTCTGCCTCTCGCTCGCTCGGCTCGGCGTCACCCCCGCGACTCCCGAGATGCGAGAATCGGTGGGTTGTTGCACGAGTATATGGGCCAAAAGCGTCGAAAATGTCCCAAAAAGCGTGTCTCGAGTTTGTTGCAGCTCCGCAGCCAGCGCGGGCTGCCAGGACGCACCGCTTGCTGGATCTGTGCACTCCCTGGGACCCAGGGAGTGCACAGATCCAACAGGAGTCAGTATACTCGACGCCGTACTCGAGATGGAGCTGCAGAAAGTACGCCGCCGAGCGTGACACCGAAGGCGTCCCGTCGGAGGTGATGGAGTCTGAGACCTGAGGCTGCGGAGGTGACGCCTGAGGTACCGGCCCGTGCACAGCGACTCAGCCGGCGACCGCCACGGGCTCAGACGAGACTTGTCGACGCGTTCCGGCTCAGCTTCACCGTGGTCCTCGGGCGTCTGTCGACGTCAGGACCACCCATACAGCTCGCGGGTTTGAGGTCGCAAGAGCCAAGATGGTGGCGTTTGGACATCCCAACCATCACACAAGACAGCCTGTAGGTGATGGCGGGACGGCGCAGTGTTTGTGGCACTCGGAAGTAGGCACGGGCGCGGCACGGCCCCGCTGTCGGCTCTCGCGGGCTGCGGAACCGGACCCAGAAGGGGACGGTCCGGGCGAGTGTGGCAGCCACTGCGCTAGTATGGGCACCCTCTATCATAGCACTACTGATCCTGGTCATTAGAGCTACCAGGGATAGCGTCAGGAGCCGGTCGGAGTCAAAACCCCTCATATTTGAGACATCGTGGCCCATATACTCGTGCAACAACCCCGGTCTCTCCGTGTGTTCAAAAGTGTATCTGGTAGTAATATCGAATATCGTCAAAGAGCGAATCATAGGAGTGCAACGAGCAACGAGCTTCACGACCACGGCGCGAGCGGCAGCTCGATCGTTCGGC
>NW_005199643.1:0-2081 GCF_000372725.1 Emiliania huxleyi CCMP1516 | reverse complement strand
AACGCCGACAGTAGTGGACGATGCGCTGCTCACGCCGCCGCCGCCGCCGCCACCGCCACCGAAAGAGATTGAATACTCGGAGCTTGTCTCGCGCCTTTCTACATGCAGAGAGACGGGCGTGTGCGACGTGGAACGCGTGGATTTCAAGAGCGCGAAGGCCGAGGCGGCCGTTGCACGGATTGGCGGGTCCGAGCGGACGGTGCTCAACTTGCCGATCGAAGACCCGAGCAACGACTCGTCACCGCTGAAGCTCGTGGCCAGGTGCCGCGATGCAAACGTGCCTTACGTCTTCTCCGACCTGCAGGCAGCGCTAAAGTCGACGCGAGGCTCCTCCGTGCTGTCTGCTCCCAAGCTTCCCAGCCTGCCAAAGCTATTCTGAGTCCGCGGCGACTGGTTGGCTTGCGCCTTGCGGCGGGCCGCCGTCTGCAACCCTTCGCGTATGGCAAAGGGGGGGTGGGGCGCCTGTTCGCGGCCCGGCGACGGGGGCGACGTCGACAACGGGACGGTCCCACATAAGACGACAGCTCGACACAACACGAGCCGCGTGTCTCGCGTCTTCCGTCTCGCTCTCGGCTCGAGCCCCGGACGCCGGCCCCGCGGTCGCCTGTGCGTCTGCCGATCTCACCACACTCAACAGTCGAGCGATTCTAAGATCAGGTCTGCCACCTCCCCGCTGGAAACGAAAATCTAAGTTTCAAATCTCGAATAAATCTCGAAGCACACTTGAATGCTCACTTGGCAGGTAACATATGCGCCACGCGCCCCAACCGCTCCTCTGGTCGCCGCCGGCCTCCGCGGCGGCGGCGATGTCCCAGCGCCACCCATCGGCCAGCCCTCAGATCGATCGATCGGCGCTCAAAGTCGGCTTCAGATCCGAGAACGCTGCTGGCGCCGCCGCCGATCCCAGCGGCGACGCCAGCAGCTTCCTCTGCTCTCCAATGCGCCGAGAAGCGACGCGGGGGTGCTCGGCCCGCCATGGACGACGAAGGTTCCGCCGGGCGCGCGTCAGCCGGTCCGGTGGCACCCTCTGCGCGCGGCACCTGCCGGCGCCCCGACGACAGCCGTCGCGCCACCGCTGATGGAGGGGCGGTCGGCGCCGCTGCCGCCGCGCCGCCGGTGGGAGGGGCACTGGTGGTGGCCTGGGCGGCCCTCCGCCGCCGCTCGGGGCGCCCGGGCAGCGGTGGCAGCCTGCCGCCGCACCACTTCGAAATGCCCGCTGACCACTTCGAAATGCCCGCTCCGGCGGCCCGGTTCGGCGCTATTCTTTTTTCCTTGAAGCAAAATTCGAGCCAATTGAGGAAACTGAAGCGGGCAGGCTGGAAGCACTGAGGGACGGCCGATTTTCGCCCAGTGGTAGACCTGATCTTAGAATCGCTCAGTCAACTCTCTTTCGTTGTCGTGGAGAGTAGGATTCCTAAGCGCGTATTGGCAAATACGATTAATCTGTCCTGTCAAGGCACGCACTCTACTTCTTAACACACCGCGGCAACATGACGAGCGCGGGCGCGCGCGAGGACTCGGTATACGCGAGCGCGGGGGGCGCGCTGCCCCACCGCTCTCTGCTCTCAATGAGTGGACTCGGATACGGTTCGGGGGGTGGGCCCCCTAGGACTTCTCGCCGATTTGGCCGGCGATGGAGTCGAGATCGCGCTGGCCCTGCGGCGTGATGCGGCGCCTGCGGAGGTAGGGGCGGGGGGGGCGTAGGGAGGGGGATAACGCGCGAGGGGAGAGAGTCGGAGCGGCGATGAGTGCGCCGCGGGCGCGCGGCGGCGGTGCGGCGCGCGCCCTTTCCCCTCGGGAACCTTCTCGACAATCTTCAGAACCTCCAGCTGCAGGGGGAGGGGGGGAGGGGGGGTGAGGCAGGCCTCGAGGGGTGGTCTGCGCGCGTTGGCGGCGGTCGGCGGGTTGAGGCTTCCCCCCCCCCCCCCCCCCAGGGGGGGGAAAGGAGGAGGGGGCCGTCCCCCCACTTAACGGCGGGGGGCCCCCCCCTCCCCCCCGGGGAAAGGGCCCCCAGAAAAGGGGCCCCATCAAACCCCCCACCTTCTTTTAGGAAGTGGGCCCCCCCAATGGAACCCCAAAAC
>NW_005199644.1:0-2082 GCF_000372725.1 Emiliania huxleyi CCMP1516 | reverse complement strand
AGTCGGGCGCGAGCGGGCGGGGTGGCGGCGAGGCGGCGGGAGGGTAACGAGGCGAGGGGGGTGGTGGGTTGGATCACAAGGAAGTAGAAAGTCGGGCGCGAGCGGGCGGGGTAGCGGCGAGGCGGCGGGAGGGTAACGAGGCGAGGGGGGTGGCGGGTTGGATCACGAGGAGGTAGAAAGTCGGGCGCGAGCGGGCGGGGTGGCGGCGAGGCGGCGGGAGGGTAACGAGGCGAGGGGGGTGGCGGGTTGGATCACGAGGAGGTAGAAAGTCGGGCGCGAGCGGGCGAGGTAGCGGCGAGGTGGGGGTGAGGGCGACGGCGGTGAGGGAGGCGGTTTATACTGCTACTACTATTGCTACCACGGCTACTACTACCATTACTATTACTGCTACTACTGCTACTACTGCTACTACTGCCGCTACTACTACTACTACTATCATTGCCACTAGTAGTGCTACTACTACTACTACTACCACTACTACTGATGGGACTGTTGCTGCTGCTACTACTACTACTACTACTGCTACTATTGCTACTACTGCGCGCGATGATTGCAATAACGCGACGGTGACATACTGTCTGGGGAGGGGCGAGGGTCGGGCAAGGCTGCACGCCACACACACATACACACACACACACACACATACACACAGGCACACACACGCACACATACACACACACGCACACATGCATACACACACACACACACACACGCACACACACACACACACACACACACACACAGAGGAGAGAGAGAGAGAGAGAGAGAGAGAGAGAGGGAGAGAGAGAGAGAGAGAGAGAGAGAGAGAGAGAGAGAGAGAGAGAGAGAGAGAGAGAGAGAGAGAGAGAGAGAGAGAGAGAGAGAGAGAGAGAGAGAGATGCATACAATACAATACTGGGGATGAGGGGGTGATCGGAGGAGTTCAGCGAAAGGTGCGCTGGCGGGAAGGGTTGTGCAGCGGCCAGAGGGGGGCGTCGTCAGGGGCTCCGTAAGGGGCGTGGGTGAGGCGGGAGAGGAGCTGCTGGGTGTGGGTGTCAAAGAAGTTGCGGCCATCCAGCTGGGTCGCGAGGTCCGTTCCTCGGAAGACAATGGTGCGTGGTTCGGGACGAGAATGGTGCGGTTCTCAGCAATGCAAAGAGCCACTCGGTGGGCGTCCCACGGTGGGAACCACAGGGAGGGGTCATAGTCTTGGCGTGGACGGTGCACAATGAGCGGCCTCATCTCAGTCGGTGAATAGGAGTAGACGTTGGTTGGTGCGGTTGGTGACGGTGAAAAGGTGAGAGTGGAGCTCGTGTGGTTGTCGCTGCATTGGTTGAAGGATGGATATTGGAGGCGCCGGGAGCGATGGTGCTGGCGGAGAGAGCGGCAGGGGCTGACGGTGGTGGCAAGTTCGTGGTGTGAGCTGGCAGCGAGCCCGGCTGGCTCTCGCCCAGAGCTGCCAAACCTGCGGGTTGTTGAACTGGCGTTTGTGGCGTGTGCGCAGGCCATGCGGCGGGCATGCCGGCCGGGACTGCGGGGCCGACGGCAGCGGAGGGAGTTCTCTGGGGATGGCTCAGAAGAAGGCTGGGCAGGCCCACGGTCGGCTGGTTGCTCGGGCGAGGCCACCGCGCGCATGCTAGGCCGCGCACGCGCAAAGTACGCCCGTCCTTTTTCAATCCATTTTTCGAAACTTGGCAGCTGGCGTCGCCTGCCGACGCGCCGCTGCTCGGCCAGCGAGTCGTGCTCGGCGGGCTCTCCTCCCGCCCCGAGCTGAACGGGCAGCGGGGCCTGGCGCGGAGCTTCGAGGGCGGGCGGTACGCTGTGGCGCTCGAGGGCGGCGGCGAGAGCGTGCGGGTGCGACCGGGTAATCTGTCGCCAGCGGTGTCGAGCAGTGGCGTGGCAGTCTCCGACGAGGTCGTGGCAGCGGCTGAGCGAGGCGAGGAGGAGGCGGTGCTGGCGTGGCTTGAGGGCGGCGGGCGGGCCAACGTGACGTTCGAGAGAGGCGGCGTGAGCGGCGCCACGCTGCTGATGGGCGCCGCCGTGTACGGCCACGAGCGGGTGGTCGAGCTGCTGCTGCGGCACGGGGCGAAGGCCAACCAGCAG
>NW_005199645.1:0-2082 GCF_000372725.1 Emiliania huxleyi CCMP1516 | reverse complement strand
TGCACACGAGCCAATTGCAGAGGATGCCGCGCACGAAGGCCTGCTTGAAGCTGAGCGACGTCTTGGCGACCGCCGTCGCCACCGGCGCCCCCGACGCTGCGAGAGTGCCGCCGGCGGCGACCAGCGCCGCCAGGCCGACCGAGCCGAGAAAGTTGCCCGCGTACGAGACGAGCCACGACTTTGCGAGCTGGCCGCCGTCCGCCTTGCCCTCGGCGACCGCGGTGGTCACCATCGCCGTGTTGCCCGTGAAGAGCTCCGCCCCCGTCACCAGCGTCATCATCAGACCGAACGGGAGGCCAAACGCGCCCGCGACAATCTTCTGCAGGCCGGGGTTGGTGGCGGCGAGGCCGGGGCACTGGCCACCGACGGTGAGCATGAGGAAGGCGCCAAAGCCGATGTGCGCGCCCGACATGAGGCCCAGCCCAAAGATCTTGCCCGCATCCATGTTTGCCTTTTTGATCCCCGCCGCGACGGCACCGTCGTAGCCCTCGGGCGGCGTGGCCAGCTGCATCGCAAGATTTGGCGCGCGGACGGCGGAGAGCGCCGGCGCCGGGGCGCGAGCCACCAGCGCGAGGCCGGGCGCCGTGATGAGAGCGAGGCTCAGCATTGTTACGCTGTCAGGGTGAGAGGACCAAAAGGGGACTGGCCGATCACCGATGGAGCGAGCAGCGGTTTTTCTTTTTAGATCTACACGGAAGAAAAATTCCTGTCGATCCAGGTGGCGTTTATTTTTGCTTGGGCGGCCCTGATGCCGGGGTAGGTAGGTAGGGTCTGGGCCCTCCCGTCGGGTTTTTCCCTCTTCCACGCTGGAATTCGCAGCATAAAAAGAAATTTTCCCGCGGAAATCACGATGTCAACCCTCCCCAAATGGGTGATCTGATGCTTGTAGGGCTTGAGAGTGGCCTGCCATGTCACAAGAAGGACTGTGGTTGCAGGAGAGTACCACCAACCATCACTCTAGTTGGTATAGTACCCCACCTTCACCCCTCCCATGATTTCTTTTTTAGTTTCCCTGAGTCGCCTTTCAGCCAGCGGGGCGGCTGGCCGACGCCCAGAGAGGCGAACCCTTGTGGCCGCAGCGGGCGGCCGCTCGAGCGGCGCGACGACGAGCGGCGCTCGCGGCCCAGCAGCGACGGGCCCGACTCGAGCCGCCACCCGATTGACGACGACTCGCCGGATGAGCTGCGCGGCGCCGACTCTGACGGGGACATGCACAGGCGCCAAGGGGCGCAGAACCGACCTAACCCGTCGGAGGTGGGGGGAAGGGAGTACCGCCGGGTTCCCCTGCGTGAGCGCAAGAGTAACCCCGAGAGGGCTGAAGATGAGCGGTGCGCGCAGGGGTCGGCGTGACGGGGCGAGGGACGCGCCGCGCGGGGCGCCGCCTCACCGGCCCAAGTGGCGCAGGGCGAGGCGGCGAGAACCGAGCGAGCACGTCCTCGTGAGCCCCGTGGCTCCAACCAGGCCCTTCCTTTTTTTTGAGCAGGTGTGACGCCGCGCGAGCGACGCTCCGAGATCGCCCGAGATGGCGCGGCGCGGCGGTGGGTGAGGTGGGGGGGGGGGGGGGGCGGCCTGGCGTGGAGCTCCCACATAGCGCGAGATCGCCCGAGATCGCGCGGGGCGGCCCGAGATCGCCCGAGATCGCGCGGTTCTGCGGTCGGCGAGGTGGGTGGGTTGGGAGCCAGGGGGCGGAAGTGTTCAGTGCGGTAAATTGGCGAGCTCGAGGCGCGTGAGCCGGACCTGTGAGCCGGACCACCCCCTCTTGTTATCTGCGTTGTTGAGCCAGGACTCAACATACTCGGGCTTGCAATCCCAAACTGTCACTCCCCTTTCTCCCGGCCGGGGTGGGGCCCCCCCGGGGGCGGCGGGTGTGCGGCGGGTGTGAGGGATGTCCCTGAGCCCGAGAGCGATATGCCATGTCCGCCTTGCGTTTGTTTTCATAACATCGAAGGCTAAGCTCAAAAAAAAAAATAAGGAGCGCCTGCACTGGGTTCTCTGTTTTCTTTCTTTCTGGCGGTTCTGGTTTCTTTCTTTCTTTCTGGGCATCCCTGCCGTCAACATTCAAGATTCATTCCGGGCCGAGCC
>NW_005199646.1:0-2083 GCF_000372725.1 Emiliania huxleyi CCMP1516 | reverse complement strand
CCCCTCCGTGTCGCGATGCGCTCCCCGCTCCCGTTCCCCTGTGTCCCTGATCGTCCTTACAAGATCCTGCTCGCGCAGGTGGGGACCCTGTCCTTTCTGCCACCCCTTGTTTGGTGTGTCCGTTTTATTTATTTATTTATTTAGACGACCAAGGGTTAGGGTGGTCGACGGCTAGCACCACACTCCTCTCCTTAAAATCCCTGTGTGGTGGCGGTGTGCCGTCCTCCCATCCCTCCCTTGGGTTGTCTGTTTTCTTTCTTTTTACACGGACCCACACGATAGGGTCCCAGGGATTGTTTCCTCTCTCGTATAGGACGGGGTTGCACCCCAGGGGCGGGCCTCCTACTGGTTGCGCTCTCCTAGTTCTCCTTCTCCTGCTCCTGACAAAAGGGACAGCGACAGGTTCGCAGCACGGTGGACTCCCTATTCCAGAATTCCACTGGCGATCTCTCTCGACTAGCGACCTTCCTCCGGCTTCTCACTGGCAGTCTCTCGCTATCCACGGGCACACTGACTGACAGGGGCGGCCGAGTGTGTGTGTGTGTGTGGGGGGGGGGGGTGCGCGCGCGCGTGTACGACACCCGCCCTGAACGAAACCAGACAATATTTTCAAGCAAATTAATTAATTCTTTTGAGCTAGCCTTCGAGAGAGAGATTTTGAGAGAGAGATTTTAGAAAACCAACAAGAAATCACGACTCTCACAGTGATTTGGGCTCGGCATTTCTCGATGTTATGAATAAAACAAACGCAAGCGGATAACATGGCATATCGCTCTCGGGCCCACAGACATCCCGCGAGATACCTCGCACTCCATGTGCGAGAACGCAGAGAGAAATGAAAGCCGTGCGGCCCCCAAGTCCTCGGCTCACCCGCAATTCTTTTGAGAGCGCCTTCGTTGTTAATAGTACAAACCCAATGGTCCCTGAAAGAAAGAAAGAAAGAAAGCAGACAGCCCAAGGGAGGGATGGGAGAACGGCACGCCGCCACCACACAGGGATTTTAAGGAGAGGGGTGTGGTGCGCTAGCCGTCGCCCACCCTTGGGCGTCCGCGCGTCCGCCTCTTCCTATCTCTCTTCGCAGTCTCTCTCCGATTCTCGCTGCAACCTTCATGCCAACTCGCGGTCTCCCCCTTCTCGTCGTGCTCTCCCTTGTCGCCTCTTCTTTTGTCGCGCCAATGGTCCCTGAAAGAAAGAAAGAAAGAAAACAGACAACCCAAGGGAGGGATGGGAGAACGGCAATGGTCCCTGAAAGAAAGAAAGAAAGAAAACAGACAACCCAAGGGAGGGATGGGAGAACGGCACGCCGCCACCACACAGGGATTTTAAGGGGAGGAGTGTGGTGCGCTAGCCGTCGCCCACCCTGGGGAGTCTGCCTCTTCGTATCTCTTTCAATGGTCCCTTGCAGCGGTGCTTAGAGGTCTCAATTCTTTTTCTACGAAAAGCGCCACTTCTCAGCTGCCGACTTTGCCGGCGATGAAGATCCAGGTCAAGCTGACCGCCACGGCGGCCATCGAGCGCCTCAAGGCGGACGATCCCGAGCTGGTCTCGTGCGATCTTTCAAACAACGCTGTCCTGCAGATGAAGGCGTCGGATATGATTCCACGGCTGGCCGATGCGCTGGCGGGCAACTCACATTGCCGCGAGCTCAACCTGACCGCGTGCAACCTCGACGACGCGTGCTGCGAGAAGCTCGCCGCGGCGCTCGCTGGCAACCACCACCTCGCTTCGCTCGTCCTCGAGGGCAACCGGTGCGGCAACGAGGGCGCCACGCACATAGCAAGCGCGCTCCGCACAAACCGAGGGCTGATGATGCTGAACCTGCTCAACCAAAAGGGGAGCCGATTCGGCGACTCGACCCTCGCCGCCTTCACTGGCGCCTTCGACTCCAACATCACCCTTCTCAAGATCATCTGGCGGCTCGAGTCGCGGCAGTCGTTCCGGCTCAACAAGCTGTGCCCACCGCCCCTTGCCTCTGCTGCCCTCCCCCGCCGCCCTTCCGCCACCGTGGCCCTCGCCGCTCCCACTCTCCTCGCAGCTGCCGCCTCGCCTCTCTCTCTCTCCCTCTCTCTCTCTCTCTCTCTCT
>NW_005199647.1:0-2084 GCF_000372725.1 Emiliania huxleyi CCMP1516 | reverse complement strand
TCGGGCGGAGGCGGGGGCGGCGGGCTCGGGGGTGGTAGCGGCGGGGGGGGGCTCGGAGGCGGAAGTGGCGGCGGCGGCAGAGGCGGGGGTGGAGGTGGCAGCAGCGGACTCGCAGGCGGCGACGACGGCAGCAGTGGCAGGGACGGGGGCAAGGGGCACTCTAGTGAGCCCCATGAGTAGGGCCACGCGCTCGTCTGTGCGTCGAAGCTGGCGTGGATGAGCGCCTTGTTGCAGTCGCTGAGGGAGGAGGCGTGCCAGAACATGTCGCGCATGTCGGTGGCCGCCGACACGTCCCACGCCCCGATGTCCTGGTCGAAGGAGGAGGCGCCGTAGAACATGCCGTGCATGTCGGTGGCCGCCGACACGTCCCACGACCCGATGTTCTGGTCGAAGGAGGAGGCGCCCCAGAACATGTAGCGCATGGTGGTGGCCGCCGACACGTCCCACGACCCGATGTCCTGGTCGAAGGAGGAGGCGTAGGCGAACATGTAGCTCATGTCGATGGCCGCCGACATATTCCACGAGCCGATGTCCTGGTCGAAGGAGGAGGCGCTGCGGAACATGCCAATCATGGTGGTGGCCGCCGACACGTCCCACGACCCGATGTCCTGGTCGAAGGAGGAGGCGCCGTCGAACATCCAGCCCATGTTGGTGGCCGCCGACACGTCCCACGCCCCGATGTCCTGGTCGAAGGAGGAGGCGCCGTTGAACATGAACCTCATGTCGGTGGCCGCCGACACGTCCCACGCCCCGATGTCCTGGTTGAAGGAGGGGGCGTAGTAGAACATGAAGCTCATGTCGGTGGTCGCCGACATATTCCACGAGCCGATGTCCTGGTCGAAGGCGTCGGCGTGGTGGAACATGACACTCATGTCTGTGACCGACGACACGTCCCACGACCCGATGTCCTGGTCGAAGGAGGAGGCGCCGTCGAACATCCAGCCCATGTTGGTGGCCGCCGACACGTCCCACGCCCCGATGTCCTGGTCGAAGGAGGAGGCGTAGGCGAACATGCCGCTCATGTCGATGGCCGCCGACATATTCCACGAGCCGATGTCCTGGTCGAAGGAGGAGGCGCCGGAGAACATGGACCTCATGGTGGTGGCCGCCGACACGTTCCACGACCCGATGTCCTGGTCGAAGGAGGAGGCGCCGTGGAACATGAACCTCATGGTGGTGGCCGCCGACACGTCCCACGACCCGATATCGGGGTTGCACGTGTCCTTGCCGGTCGTGGAGCCGCCGCCGTTCCTCTCGCACCACGACGTAGCGCTGAACAGACAGCTCATGTCGGTGATCGCGCTCACGTCCCAGCCCGAGATGTGGCCGTACGCCGCAATGGCGGCCGGCTCGTTGGTGCACCAGAGGTCGACTGCAGCCTGCAGGGCGGGCTTGCCGTCGAAGGTGCCCGGGGGCAGCGACGGTGGCGGAGCAGGCGCCTGGCCAGGAGGATACGGCAGTGGGGAAGGTGGCGGCAGCGGCAGCGGCTCCGGCGGCAGCGGCAGCGGCTCCGGCGGCAGCGGCGTGTCCGCAGTCGAAGAGGCATCCAGCGAGCGCCGTAAGCGCAAACTGGCCACGCTCGGCTCTGAGGAGGTGCTCTGCGCCACCGGCGGCCACCACAGGTCGTCGTCCCAGGCCGCCCAGCTGGCAGCTGGCGGCGGCGAATCGGGCTGCGGCGGCATCGGGTCGGCGGGCGGGGCGCGCCAAGCCCGCACGTCTGGCGCGTGGCCGCAAGCAGTCTTGACGTACACGCTGTAGTACTCATCACGTGGCAGCGAGGACGGGTCGCGACATGCAGCGGATCGAAGCATGTAGCAGTCAGCGGTGGTGTCGAGTTGAACGCATGCGCACTCGGGCTCAGCGCTGCAGCGCTGCATGCACAGCTCCGGCGTGGCGTACTGCAGGACAGCGCCGAGACGGCTGTCCGTGCTCGCTTCGTCTCCTCGCCTGCCGCTGTATGCATCATACAGCGGGCAGGCCGGTGCCGGTGGTTGAGGTGGGGTCGCTGGAAGGAGCGCGAGTGCACTGAGCGTCATCGTAGCAAGAGCGCCCGCCCTCAATGTGGTCCCGCCTGTGAGCGGGCG
>NW_005199648.1:0-2084 GCF_000372725.1 Emiliania huxleyi CCMP1516 | reverse complement strand
GCTCCCGCGCCGACGAGGCCTCCTGTGTTCCGGGCCTTCCCAGCAGCGCTTGCGGGCCACACACACTCGGGCACGGTGCTCACGGACAGGGTCGCCGGCACGGTGCCGCGTCCCCGAGCGTTGATCTCGGCGGCCGGCTTGATCGCATTGTACTTCATGGTCGAGGCCTCGAAGGCCACGCCGCACAAGACGAGCACGGCGATGAGGTAGATGAGGGGCGTGCTGCCGCCGGCCGGGGTCAGGACCTCGTCCTTCTCCGCGTTCTTCGAGCGCTTCTGCCCCTCAACCTTGTTTGGGCCGACCTTGCTGGCCGAGGAGCCACCCGACCGAAGCTGGAAGCAGAGGAGCGCGAGGAGGCACTCCAGCACGAGGGCACCCACGAGGCGGGACCAGGGAGCGCCCCTTCCCCTTTTCTGACCACCATCACGCGGGTCACCGCCGCACGGACTGGCCGAGCCGCCCCCACTCACCGTCAAGTCGGGCGGCGCGGAGAGCGCTTCCTCTGTCGAGTGCCGGTTGATGCAGGCGTCGTGATTGACCGCGTCCAAGCCCTCGATGACCGCCTCAAGGGTCTCGCGAGGGACAGTCGACGCATTCGGCGGCGGCTCGGTCGACAGATTCGCGGGTTGGGACTCGAGAAGCGTCGTCCGCCCGCCGCTCGCCCAATCCGGCGTGCACGAAGGAGCCGGGAGGAAGAGAGGCACCGACGCGGGCTGCCGTGCGGTTGACGACGGCGGGGTGCCGACGGCGAGGATGCAGATCATGAGAAGCGAATGGCGGCGGGTTGGGACGGGCTCAAGTTGGCGTGCGCGTCGGCGATCAAACTCGCGGCGCGCGTTTTCATTTTTCTTTTTTTCTCGACCCTTCCCGAGCACCTTCCAGCGGGCAGCCTCCGTAGCGGCGGGCGACTCAACAGGATCGGATGCAAAACGAAAAAACAGACCGGCCACCTCCACGCTCAAGCCGATAAGCTGACCGCCGCACTCCACACGGTGCTCCAAGTGCTCGCCGCGCCTTCCCAGCATCGGCTGGCCCGACAGGCACTAGAGCTAGCGGCAAGACCTCCTCCGCACACTACGGCTATCGCTAGGATTCCTACCTGATGAAGCTCCGGTGCGCGGCGACTCTTCTCGTAGCGCAGCGCCATACCTCTGCTCTCTCCACCATTTGATCTACTCCTCCAGCTCGAGAACCGCTCGCTCAAAGAGCTGCGGGCTCAGGGCGCCGCCGTCAAGCGCCTTTTGCAGGAGCGCGAGCCGTGCTGCTCTTTCTGCAGGGGCAGGCGCGGCGGCGGCGGCGGGAGCGGCAGCGGGAGCGGCGGCGGGAGCGGCGGGAGCGGCTGCTACAGGCGCCGCCTGCTGCTTCTTCTTCTTCCCGCCGAAGATGTTGTCCCAGTTGTTGGAGAACTGCTTGGAATAGCCCCAGCCGTTCTCTGTCGGCTTGAAGGCGATGTCGGTCGAGTGGAGGCGATCTGCTTCCGCCGCCGCGGGTGCCGCCGCCGCGGGCGCCGCCGCCGCGGGCGGCGCGGGCGCGGGCGCCGCGGGCGCGGGTGACGGCGCGGGCGCGGGCGCCGGAGCAGCAGCCGGCGCGGGCGCTGGAGCGGAGCACAACAGCCGCGACGGTCGCAGGCGATGCTGCACGCGCAGGCTCGAGGCTCGTAGCAGCATGGCCCCGCTTTGTGTACCCGGGTACCTCGAAAGGCCGCCGAGAAGTCGAAAGAAGTCGCCTTTACGGCGAGTCGGATTTCTTCTTTGGCGGCCCGGGCATGCTGTACCGCTCTCACCGCTTGGAGCGAGCGGCCGGGCCCTAACACCCGGAACCAAGATCTCGCGTGCTGTATATGTACAAGCTCCGCTTCACTGCCGAGACCGAGGCGGAGCTGCTGCGGGCGCAGGCTGACGAGGCCTACTTTCCGACCGTCGTCATCGATCGTGCCGTGCAGTGCGATCCGCTTGCAGAGTCGGGCTGGCCACAGCTCGGCGACGGCAGCGGCGGCGGCGGGGCTGGCGCCGCCGCCGGCGAGGTGGCACCCTTTCAGTCCCTCGCGCGCCGCGAGGAGCGGCCATCCTCCTCGTCGCTCGCCG
>NW_005199649.1:128977-139355 GCF_000372725.1 Emiliania huxleyi CCMP1516 | reverse complement strand
CCACGATCCCCTGGGGGTCCAGAGATAGAAAACTCTTAGTCCGCGACCCCTGATCAGCTGGCCGCGACCAGATACTCAGAAAGCGCTCGCGGAAGTTGGTCAGCCCCAATACAGTCTCATATGCCGTTTTCGATTTGATGGGGTAACCACGAGGACTCTCCGCGTCTCAGCTCACCATCTCGCCTTCTCTGTCGCCCTCCTGGCCCAGGCCCATCAGTAGCAAGCCTAAGCCGTCCCAGACCGCACTTACCTTGGGTCTGCAAGCTCACACCGGCTCGTGATGCCACGGAGAGGGCTCGAGATTGTCTCCGGTGGACCCCATCCGAGGCGATTGCGAGGGCTTTCCGGAGGCCAACACCGGCGCCACCGACCGTGAAATGTCCCGACCCGCAGCCCTCATGCACCAGGCGCAAGGATTCAGTCATAATATGTAGGCCTTGTCTCCCGAAGTTTTGAGCAATAGCCGCAAATAGTACTTTTCGGCAGTTCATCGCGACACGTCCAGGTGCCGATGAAGCGGCTTCCCAGCTCACCACCTCGCCTTCTCTGTCGCCCTCCTGGCCCAGGCTCATCAGTACCAAGTCTGAGCTGTCCCAAACCGTCCTTATTTTGGGTGATGAAGCCCACTCTGGCTCATACCACGGCTCTTACGGCCTCACTCACGCCCGTTTCACCCACAGACACCGCCGGCACGCACTCCCACTTCACACATGCTCAAGCACAACCCCACCAAAGCACAGCCCTGATCAGAATGGGCAAGGGCTACCACTTGGTGGCCCTGGTAGCCTCTGGATCGTCACTGCACTCGGCTCCTCTGCAGCGGTCTCGGCTCTCGCCACGACAGCACGCCGACGGCAAGCTTTGAGATCCGTCTGGTGGACCTGCTGTGGCCAAAGCCGCCCCTCACATGCAGCTCGCACCAGACCTCGACACTGGGCCCGCTCAGCTTGGTCGTGGCGGCGTGTGTGAAGGATGCGCGGCCGAGCCGCTGGCGCTGCTACAGCGGCGCGAGACGCAGGCAGCGGCGCGACACCCGGTCGGTCGAGTCTGGCCGTTCTCTCGACGCCGGCCGGCCAGGGTGGCGGCCTGTGGCCGGCTGGTGGGCGGAGAGCAGCGCCAACCGGCGTGGGGGTGCTCAGGAGGCAGCGGCGGCCAAGTGTCGACACTTGCTCAAAGTCGAAAGGGGGCGTGGAGTGGGCCTTTAAAATAAAACCCGGCAAGGTCGGAAAGAAATCCGGCCACGCCACCACACCACGGCCTAGCCCTCCTCCTCGAGGCTCTCCTCCAGCAGGGCTCTCTCCCTCGCGCGCAGCGCGTCGCGCAGCGCCTGCGGCAGCTCCTCCTCCGTGTTGTCCTCCAGCGCCAGCTCGGGCTCGTCCTGGTACCGCTCGTCCACGTCTTGAGGGATGGTCGCCGTCAGCGCGCGCGCCATGCGCTGCTCCATCGCCTCGGCGCGCTCCTCGCTCGCCTCGATCTGGCGGATCATCGAGCGCGCCAGCTTCTTCACCTCGCTGCTCTCCGCCAGGGCAGAGTAGTCCGAGACGGGTCTGCGCAGGATCGACTCCAAGTCGGTCGTGGCTGCCTGGAGGCGGTGGGTGAAGGAGGCGGAGTCGGGTGGAGGAGAGGAGTGGGGCGGAGGGGTGGGAAGCGCGGGGCGGAGGAGTGGAGGGCAGAGGAGTGGAGAGGAGTGGAAAGGAGAGGGGCACGGCGTCAGCGCCTCCGGGCCCAGGGTGTGCTGCCCCCCCCCCCCGTCCCTAGGGCCAGCCCGGGCGGCGCGACGTACCTCCACCTCTCCCAGGTGCCAGTTGGCGAGCGCGCGGCGGTAGAGCGACTTTGTGTCCTCGGGGCAGATGCCGAGCACCGTGTCGCACGACTGCAAACAGACGGTCCAGTCGCGCGTCTTGATGGCGGCGGCGGCGACATTCTTGCGCACCGCGACGTGCACCTGCGGCAGGGCGCAGCGCGTCGGCGCGGGGCAGGCGGCACCTCGCGCAACGGCGGCGGCGACGGCGGCATCAGCGCGCCTCGTCGAGCAGCTTTTGGTCCTGAGCGTTTGTGGCCTGGTAGAGCTCAAACCCGACGCAGCCCTGCATGTACATCTCGAGCGCCTCCTTGTACTTGCCCTGCCGGAACTTGTGGTTCCCGTTCACGCGCAGCTGCGCGCCCGACTGGATGATGGGCAGCATCTGCGTTGCGGGCAGCACGCCGCGCTCCTTTTTGGGCGCCTTTTTGACCTTGTCCTCGGCGCACATGCCGACATTGTGGAACCACTCCATCTCGATGCGCTTGGCGTTCTCGGGATCGTTGCGCAGCTCGTCGCGCATCCGCTCCAGCATCCCCATCAGCGCGGGGTCGCGCACAGCGTGCACGAAGGAGGTGCCTGCCTTGCGGGTCTCCTTTAGCGTCGCAAAGAGAAGGTTTTGCACCATCTTGAGCCGAAGGATGGGGTAGACGACGCGCTGCGCCTCTGGTGGCAGGTCCTGCAGCGCCACCGCAAGCTGTTCCCGCTGGCCCTGCAGCTCCTCCAGCTTCTCCATCTCCTCCATCTTCCGCATCACCGCGATCTCCTTTGCCTGATCCTTCCGGATGGCGTCCTGCGTCTCGGGCTCCTGGAGGAACTCGCGAAACTTGTTCTCGAACCCACTGTTCGCGCCATTGACCGACACCATCGCGCGAAGGCCGCGAACCACTCGGGAGAGTGCGACTGCGCAAACCAGACCACGCTTTTGGAGGAGAGCCGCGATGCGTTAGGGTGTATGAAGAAACACGAACCCCTGTTTCACTGCAGGTAGCAGGAAAACTGTCCTCCCATCCCTCCCTTGGGTTGCCTGTTTTCTTTCTTTTTTTAGCAGGAAAACTGGCAGGCGGCGGCGTCGCAGGACGAGGCAGAAGAGAACGACGCGACAGAGGGGGAAGTGACAAGGGAGAGAACGACGAGAGTGGGACAGCCGCGAGGTGGCATGAAGGTTGCAGCGAGAAGCGGCGAGAGACTGCGAAAAGAGATACGAGGAGGCAGACCCCCCAGGGTGGGTGACGGCTAGCGCATCACACCCTCCTCTCCTTAAAATCCCTGTGTGGTGGCGGCGTGCCGTTCTCCCATCCCTCCCTTGGGTTGTGTGACTTTTCTTTCTTTCTTTCTTTAGCAGGAAAACTGGTAAATGCAAAACGTGCAAATTTGTTCGATCGTAACGTGCTTAGGTACCGCACAGAGATATCTCGACCATCAAGTTATCACGCGCAGGGAGTGCGCTCGCTGCCACGCTGGGCCCTGGCGAGGTACTCCCACGCCTCTCGGGGTTTTTGTCTGGCCGAGTCAACCCGAGACTCGGCGAGACTGCGTCAGCTGTTCCCACAGCAGGCTGGAAGTACCTCGCCAGGCTGGGCCCACCTCTCCGCCGTCATCCTGAGCCCAGTCCTGGCTGCCACCTCTGGATACCAATGCACGTTCCCTACAAGCATATCCTGTCCTCGCGCAAGTGGTCCGATGACGGCCGCTTGGTGCCCTCGAGGCGAATCAGGGCAATCACAATGTCGCCCCCGGGCGCCACAGCGTGCAGCGCGGCCGCAGCTTGCTCCACACTCATGACCGGCACACCATTCACCTCGGTGATTGTGTCGCCAGGTCGGACAACAGCAGAGCGGGCGGAGGAGCCGACGGCAACACCGCCACAGGGCAGGCTGTGCAGTGACAAGCCCAGCGGGCCACGGTCCTTGACAAGCGTGCACGTAAGCTCGAGCGCTCTGGCCCGCCGTGCGGCGCGGCGGCCGGGGGGTGAGATGCGACTCGCAAGGCGTTCCGAGCCTTCCGCTATGATCTGGCGGAGACCGAGGAGGGGAGCTCCTCGGCCGGGGCTGCTGCAGTCCTGCGACTCCTCGGAGTCGTCCACGGAGGCCCCCAGTGTCTCAATGCTGCTCACTTTGGACTGAAGCCAGCGCCGTGCGTTTGCTCTTGCCGACGTGTCCCACCGGACAGTTTCGGACGCCGCGAGTTCTGAGCGCTCCGCCGACCCAGCGGCGAGGGCTTCGGCCTTGGCCGCCACAACACTGTCAGTCATGGGCGCGCGCTGTACAGTGTCACAGGCCGGCATACACACATGCGTGTGATGCGACCGGATTTGCCGGGGCCAACTTTGGAATTTCGTGTACGAATTCGCAAAAGAAAAAAGAAGAAAAACAAAAATGTGCGTTGGACCGATACTGGGAAAAAGTAGGAAGAAAAAGAAATTTCCGTGCCGCCGCCGCGAGAGCGAGGGCATCTGTCGGGCGCGCAGCGAGGATATCCCTGCGCCGACCCACTCCTCGCATGCGCTTGATATTGTTGCTGCTGTCAGCGGCGTGCACCGACGGCCTCCGTGCGGTGCATCCGCTCGGCCGCGCAGCGGCAACAGTGGGTGCTGCGCGCGCGGCGCCCATGATGCCGATTGGGGTGCCAAAGGTGCACTCCTCCCCTAGCATTCCGCGGCTGCGCCCCGCCGGCTGCGCCCCGCCGCCGGCACGCCGCAGGCTCGCGCCAGCCCCTCCGCCGAGGCGTGCTCCGGACGCCCCGCGCAGGTTGCGTACCGCGCACCCGGCGCGATGACCGCCGACTGGGTCGACCTGTACAACCGGCTCTACCGCGAGCGGATCCTCTTTCTGGGCCAGCAGATCGACGACGAGCTGACCAACCAGCTCATCGGTGTCATGCTCTACCTCGACTCGGAGGACGCGAGCAAGCCCATGTCAATGTACATCAACTCGCCGGGAGGCTCCGTCACGTCAGGCTTTGCAATCTTCGACACGATGCGGCACGTCAAGTGCGACATCTCGACGATCAATATCGGCCTCGCCGCCTCGATGGGCTCGCTCCTGCTGGTGGGCGGCACCAAGGGCAAGCGGCTCGCGCTGCAGCACTCGCGCACCATGATCCACCAGCCAGGGACAGGCCAGTCGGCCATCCAAGGACAGGCGCGCTGGGGGGCGGCTTGGAGGGGGGCGCAGCCGCGAGGGGCCGACCCACCCGCCCCTTGCGCAGGCGTCGGACATCAAGGTGGAGGCGGAGCGCGTCCTCGCCATCCGCGAGAAGGTGGTCGACTACTACGCCACCCTCACGGGCAACTCAAAGGACAAGGTGCCGCCGCCGCCTCGCGCTGCCGCCCGCCACCCGCTGCGCCGCCACAGGCTCTCACCCCTCCCCCTCCCTCTCCCTGCGTACCCACTCCAGGTGCGGCTCGACCTCGACCGCGACAACTTCTTCTCGGCGCAGGAGGCACTCGAGTACGGCATGATTGACCGGGTTATCACGCCGCGCGAAGTGCAGCTTTGAGCGGGGTGAGAGGGACGACTCTGTTTGGCCTATCTTGACTCACACACTTCATTGTACATCTCTCTTTGAAGATCTTTTTTACTGCATGCTGCAATTATTAATCGAATTACAGTATGTGTATGTGCGTGCGCGGGCCCCCGGGCGCCCGCGCCGCCTCGCGCCGGCCTCGGGCTCGCATCGAAGCAACACACACGGGCACGCCTCGTCGGCGGCGCGGGTTGCGCGGCTCCCTGTACGGCTGCGTGGACCGTGGTGCACATCTCGATTCTCGACGAGCTCCCAGGCCCCGAGAGGGTGGAGAGGAGAGGTCCGCTCCCCTCGCTCTCCGCAGCGGGCTCTCTCGGCATGGCCATGTTCTGGTCTGCCCTCTCTGCCGCGCATGCCGTCGTGCCGCGTTGGCTCCGGTGCGAGGCGCGTCGCGCCCTCACCTCCTCTCCTCCTTGCGCGTGTCGTAGTACGCGTTGGTCGGCACCTTGTTCTCGAAGGGCTCTTCCGACGCAAAGCACTGCCTCCACCAGGTGCGGGAGGCGTCGCGCACGTTGCCCGCCTCGAGCCGGTGCCACTTGACGAGGTGGAAGACGAGGCAGCGCCGGTCCTGCAGCTCCCACACCGAGGACTGGTCGTCCGCGTTCGAGCCCACGTAGATGCGCATGTGCAGCTCTTCGTCGAGCAGCGGCGCCGCAGAGCCGACAGACACGCGGAGGTGCGAGGGCCGCATCTCGACGCGGAGGTCGCGCGCGGGCGTGCCCTCGGGCACCCGCACCTCGAGGTACACCATCGAGGTCGTCTGCCGCCAGCAGTACGCCTCCGCCTTCCGGCCAAGGCACTCCTCCGCGAGCCGCGCGCCGTCGACGTCCGACCAGAGCGCCGGCAGGGTGCGGATGCGCGGCGGCTCGTACTTGGGCTTGATCACCTCGCCCATCAGGTTGGTCATCGGCGGCTCCGCCTCCTCGTTCGGACCGTCGTTGCCCGCCTCGTAGTCGGGGAGCGGCTTGTCGTTTGCGTTGAGCCAGAACGGGTCGCGTGAGGGCGGAGTGCACTCGCCGTCGATGTGGCGGTAGAGGTTCCAGTCGTTGACCATCACGTCGTGGCCGCGCCGCGCGAGCCAGGAGCGCCACTTGACCTCGTTCTCCGTCCACCCGCGCTTGCGGATCGACTCGCGCGCCTCGCGCAGCTGCTCCTCATCCCGCTTCTTCTCGCGCTCCTTCCGAGTGAGCTTGCGGCCGCCCGCGCCGGGCTTGCCGGAGGTCTCCTCCGCGTCTCGCAGCTCGTCAAAGGCGTGCCACGACGGATCGTCCTCCGCGGGACCGTCGTCCACGTCGTCCCACCCGCAACTAAACCCACCACCACTGGCGCCAGCCGGCGCAGGCGCACCACCGCCCGCGACTGCGCGGAGCGCGGTCCAGCGAGCGCTTCCGGCGAGCGGCGACTCCTCCCAGCGCACGTTTTGCAGCTCGCCGCGGTAATGCACAAACTCGTCGACGGAGCTGCCACATGCCATCGCGGCAATGGCGGGTCTGGCCCACCAGGCGGAGCTGGAATGCCGCGGTTTCTTTTGCCCATAAACAGCGGCCGCTCGTACTCCGAGGGCCCAGAGCGGTGGTTGAGGGGTTGAGGGTTGAGGGCCCCCCTGAAATCTGGTTGACGGTTGAGACCCCCCGTCAACCCTTTCGTTGGGGGTTGAGGCCTCCGGGGCCTATTCGCAGGCTCGCGCCGTGATTGATCACTATTAAGATAAACTGGAAGAGCTCTGCCGCCAAAAATCGCTTCGCCTGCGGCGCGCTCTTGCGCTCCTCGGACCTCGAGCGCAATCCATAAGCAGGAGACGCTCACTGTCGCCATTCAGGCGCCTGATCTTTCAGCAAAGCGATGGCCTACCAGGTACGAGTTCAGATGCGCGCCCGGCAGAAGACGCTTGTGATGCCGCATGCAGTGGAATGCGCACAGAGAACGGACGGCAAGAGAAGGCAAGGGAAGGAAGAGCGGCTGGTGAAGCTCAGCTCACGGCGTAGTATTGCGGTCACTAACCATCCACGGCAAGAGTCACGGTGAATGCTGCCGCATAAAAGCAACAGAGTCGCGGTTGGCGCGATGGTCTTGTCGCGGTTAACGACTTGACGTTGCACACGGCCATAGACGCAGGATCTGTTTGGCGAGCCTCAAGCAGCGAAAGCAGGCGCGAGAAATTAATGTCAATCCTGAGATCTCAATTTTGGCGCTAGTTTCGTTTCCTGGTACATCACGACGACTTTCTCATGTAGCTCGACGGCTCTTCGACGGCTCTTTCTGGTTGGATCAGACAGTGCTATCAGTCAACAACACAATGCCGAGAGCAGGGCGGCCTTTGAGCAGGGCGGCCTTCGAGGCAACTAAGTTCCTGCTGCATGTTGCCACTCAACGTACAACTTGATGGCGGGCGGACGTGTCGAGCATGGATATGGAAGGCGGCCATTGCTCAAACCTGTTCGAGTTGGCCTCCGGGAACAAGCGAAGGGTGCGTGGCGTGGCCGGTGCAGTCTGTTTCACGTGCAATAAGGGCAACGCCATCAAAATCGCGAACATGGGCCGACATGCCTCCGACATTTCTCAGGGCCCGGACGGAAGCTCTGGCCTCTGCAGACAGCCAGACCGCTCTGTGCGGTCGGACCGACTTTTTCAGACTTAACTATTATGGATACTGAGGGTATGTGCTGCTAGATTTCACTGAGCTGAGCTCGTATCTGCCTTTGGTAAGCAGTTTTGCGTTCGGTAATGTCTGCGGTAAGCTATTTCCGTGTACGGAGGGCCGCGTCCGGACGACCATGACGTCGGCCGGGACCCCCCGTGCGGGGGCCTTCGCGGATGGCTTGTCAGAGCGTTCCTCGTCTGGGCTTGGCATCACACCTCTCCCATCCACGCACGTGTAGCTGAAGCAAGTACTCGTAAAAACGGCACGTCAAATGCAGCATCTAAAGAAGACGACATGAATGTTCACCGAGAATGTTAACTGTTCAGACCTTTGCGCGGGGTGTGTGTGAACAGCCATTCCGCGTGGTTGAAGGTTGAAGGGGTCTGTCAACCACTTGGTTGATGGTTGAGACCTCTGTCAACCCGCTGGTTGACAGTTGAGGCAATCGGCCTCACCACCGCTCTGGGCAGATGAGTGGGCGTAGGCGGTGGCCGCCTGTTTGGCGGTGTCGAAGGAGCCAAGTGCTGCCATCCTTCACCTAAGAGACTACGGAGAGTTCACGTCATGACGGTTAGCCGCTGTCACGACCGTTAGCCGCTGTCACGACAGCTGGGAGCTGTCATGACAGCAAACGACAGCGACAGTGACACCTACCTGTCACCAGCTGTCACCAGCTCTGTCACCAGCTGTCAGCAGCTGTGTCAGCAGCTGTCGTTGCTGCTGTCGTTGCTGCTGTCATTGCTGCTGTTATTGCTGCTGTCATGAGCACCCCCGCAGGACAGTGTCACAATGGGATGTGGTGTCACTAACGAGAGAGACAGGACACTCAAGACATACACGCATGCGCGCGCGACCGCTCACTCGCACGCCGACGCCACATGAGAAACCCTCTCAACAGTAGCCACGCACGGTCAGGGGTCAGCAGCAGAGGGCGTGAGTCGCAGAATCTGCAAAACCCTTGCCCTCCTTCCTCCAGCATGTGCCGTGATGGGCTCCAGCGCTGGTTCATCTGCCGCTCGAAAATATCACGCGAGCGAACGGCGTCAATCATCAATCGCGAGGATTGGGGATCTTGAAATCCACGATCGCAAGCAAACGCGCAGAGCACTGAGCACCTCGGGTATTGAACCTCTTGGCCATTGCCGAGCCACAAGCGGCGTTGATCAGGAACTCTCATGTAGACAGCTCGGCTCTGCTACAAGAAAGCAGGCTCGCCCTACACAGAGAAATTCTGAGCACTGAGGTAGAGGAGCAGGAGTTTTGCAAAATGTGTGAGACGTACAAACGCTGCGGTGCAGAGCTACATCCACGCACACCGGTGTCTTATTTTAGTCCATGGGGTATTAATGCACAGATGGGTGGGTGGGCGGTTGGACCCCTTCGCTGGTGCCTGTGCACTAGGGAGCTATGGCTGCCTCGATGTGCTCTGTGGCGCTGGCGCTGCCTCGCTGTCGCTGTCGCTGTCGCTGTCGCTGTCGCTGTCGCTGTCGCTGTCACTCGCGGGGTCCCGCGCTGACATTGTCACCGCCTGTCGCTGGCGTTCACTGGCTTCACTGTCACTGTCACTATGGCTGTCACTCTTCCTCCTGGGTGCCTTTCACTCTTCCCTGGCAGCTGGCTGTCACCAGCGTGTCACCAGCTGTCACCAGCTGCCACCAGCTGTCACCAGCTATCGTTGCTGCCGTCGTTGCTGCTGTCGTTTCGCAGCCGCTGTCACGACATATTGACCACGTCGCGACCGTTAACAGCAGTTGTAACCGTCATGACGTGAGAGGGCGGCCCCTCCCCGAACCTCGCCCTCGGGAGAGTTAGAGTCGTCGGCCAGGGAGGCCGGGCTCCCGCTGGGCATCTTCGGGTGGATCTCAGTAGATCCGGCAGACACCCTGAGCCCGCGACGCCCTTCACGACTGGGAGGGCCAGGGAGCGCACGTGCTTCGATCGCAGGGGGCACCATGGAGGGTGCGCCTGCGCCACGGAGGCACTCCGGGCGGCGTATGCAATGTGGGGTAGGGTCAGGGTGATGCTGCCTCGGCGCGCGCTGCCGCGAGACGCGGCACGGAGTCGACTGGGCCACGCCGGCGAGGGAGATGCGCACCAGTGAGGGTCGCGTTCTTGAGACCGCCGACGCGTTCCTCGACGACAAGGCCGATCGACTCTGGAGGACACGGTCGGCGGCGCTTCACGAACTGGCACAGATGAAGGTTCGAGACGGCACGGATCTTGTGCTCCTATGCGCGGGAAGGATTGAGTCCTGTCACGGCGATCTGCTGAAGAAGGGGATCCTGGCCGAAGCGGCGCAGCTCGAGGCCACCAGCAAGAGAAGCCGCGCTCTGATAAGGGCAAGCCGAGGGGTCCTCGGGGGCCCAGGGCTGACTCGGTGGAGACGGCGGCCCGCATGGGGTCGCTGT
>NW_005199649.1:65383-127940 GCF_000372725.1 Emiliania huxleyi CCMP1516 | reverse complement strand
ATGGACGAGGAGGACGGCGACCTGGACCTCGAGGAGTGGGAGGCCCTGGACGATGGGACGTTTCACCAGGTGCGGGCTGGCGCCGAACCGGATGAGCTGCTGAGAGAGTCAATACAGGGGCTTGGCCTGTGCGAGAAAGGCGCCTACTTTGGCGGCGCCGGGGGTGGCGGCGCCGGCGGCAGCGCTGGCGGCGGGGGCCGCAGTGGCAGCAGCGGCAGCGCTGGTGGCGGTCCCACGGCAGCCTGCGCCGGCGAGACGGCGATGGACGAGATTTGCGGCGAATGCGAGGCAGAGGGAGGCGCTAGGAGCACGGCGGCGGCGGTCCGTCCGACACCAGCGGCATCGAACAGCAGGCGCCGGCCCGCGGCGGCTGCCCAGTGGAGCGCCTTTAGTGTTTCGGGTGAGCCGCAGTGGGCAGGGCTGGACGAGAGTGAGCTGCGCGCCGCCAAGCGCAGGCGCGGACAGTGTGGAGCTTTCTTGAACGAGGCGATCTTGCGCGCTGGGGTGCGGTGACTGACACGTAAGACGTAGAGTATGCTGCCTGTCTTGTCCGTTCTCGACTGTTCGTCTGGTGTTTTGCTTTTATTTTCCTTTTGTGTTGTGAACCAAGAACCGCAGCGAGAGGGGAGAGGCTACCAGCCTAAACCCCCGGTTTTTGCCAATTGTGGTTCGCGAAGAGCCAGAGGCGGTTGCTTCCCCCAGGATTAGTCTTCTCTACTGAGGGGACGAACTAAGGGCGGCTGGGCGGGGCTGCGGCCGGAGCTAGCATGGCTCGTCATGACGAGGCGACGAAGACTCGGAGAGGCATCGCGGTATTTTTTTCGACGTCTGTGAAGGTAGTCTCCCCAAATCCCCAGGGCCTGCAGGGCTCGCACCTCAACCTCTCATAGACCAGCGCGCAGCGCCATAGGAGGTATTTCCTTCTCATAAGTATCAAGGTGTGTGAAGCCCGAGGCACCCAGTTTCGTCCTCGGACATCTTGGCGGCGGCCGTCGCCGATTTTGCCGGCCTCGTCCTCAAAGTCAAAGTCTCTACCCGAGCCCATCAAGCGAGGCCCACGCGCAATGCACACACAGGCTGTATCATCGCTTGAGCTGTGGGAGCGCGCGTCGTCGGTGTTCCCTTTTTGCGAGCTCAGGGCGCTCCTCATAATTGAGATCACGTTTCACCTGCTCATCGTTCTGCTGGGCTGCCTTATATACGGATTCGGATTCGCGATTTTCGTCGTCAGTTCGCTGTGGTGGTTCGTCGGCGTCGGAGTCCTCAGCATGATTGGCGCTTCGCTGTGGTGTTGCAAGTGCTGCGCTC
The DNA here is from genome assembly GCF_000372725.1 of Emiliania huxleyi CCMP1516. NCBI lineage: Eukaryota > Haptophyta > Isochrysidales > Noelaerhabdaceae > Emiliania > Emiliania huxleyi. Next base: position 126,632 of record NW_005199649.1, on the reverse strand, counting down.
CAACCACGACTCTCTGCGCCGCCTTCTCCTTGGTCCTGACAGCTGGCATCCTCTCGTTGGTGCTTTACGCCTACTTTTTGGTCGCGTTCGTCATCCTCGCCGCCTTTTCAGAAGGTTTCGCAGTCAGCAGCCGGTCTTTCGACGTCACTGAGGAACCGTTCCCGACGCCAATCAGCCTTCTTACAAATGGCACCGTGGAAAGGATGCTCGAAGGCTACATAATCGCATTATATCCGTCCAGCACGGCGGGAACATACTCGACCCTCCCCATCGCCGGGGGCACTGCGGGCGGTGCACTGGCACGGGAAATGACGTATGACGACTCCGAATCCGCAGAGTTGGGCAGGTTTGGGCCGCTCATGGACGTTACCTGGCTGCATGGCGTCTACATCTACGGGGGTTGCATCGTGGGCCTCCCAGTGCTCGCCATTCTGAGGATTGTCCTCTCGAGCATGGCTTTCTGTAAAAAGAACTCTGTGGTTGCGGCCACCACCATTGGCGGCGGGGATGGCGGCGGCGGCGGCACCAGCGGCGCTGTCTCCGTGAAGAGGGGCACTGTCGTCTCGGTGGTGCCGCAGCCAAGCGCCGCAAGCGCCACGAGCGTGGCAGAGGGCAGCGTCAGGGGGGCGAGCAAGGCGTCGAGCACTATCGCCGTGTCCCAGGTGTGAGGTATCATCGTTCGCCGTCTCTGGCCAAATCCGCGGGGCCGCGACAGGGGCCATGTCTGCGACAGGCCCGGCGGTGAATTGCGCGCTGGATGGGTGACTTGCGGTCATGTCTGTGCATGTGAGCTCATGTGGAGGGTATGGACATACAAAAGAAGGAAACAGCGGCGTCCCGGCCCAAGAGGGAGGGAATCCGGGAGCACGATCTAACGCGAACAAAACGCGTAACGGTAGTGGTGTTTGTCGGATTCGGGCCGAGAACCGTCAACCGTTAGCGCGGAATGGCTGGGGCGTGGGGCGGCCACCCCCTACCCCCCTACATCGACCCTACTTTGCTGGAGGAAGATGGTTGCCCAGGTTACTCAGCGGACACACGATCCCGGCGTGAACACGACGAACTATACCCTTCTCCGATGCGAATGCGGCACGCGCCACAGCGCGGCACGTGCCGCATTCTTTGTCTGAAGTTAAAACTCGAATCAGAGCGGTATCGGCGTTGTCCTGAGTTTTCTCCCCCGGACCGCCCGTCCGGCACAGCTCCGGGACGCACGCCGGCGAAGCACCATCAAGCTGCTGTACGGCCCCGGCACCGCCTCCCCTGGCTTAGCTAGACTGAGAGATATTGTGCACATGGTCAGCTTCTACAATATATACACTGACACTTTACCTCCCAGAGCTCGTCCCGGTCCGCCACGGCCATCCTCGGCCTCCGAAGGGCCCCCGGCCCGGCCGCGGCGCGGTGCGGCGGAGTCAATCAACAGGCGCCTGCGGCGCCGTGGTCAGGAGGTGTTAGTTCACAGCCTTGTTATTGACAAGAAAATACGTCCTATGGCGCTGCGCGCTGGTCTGTGAGAGGTTGAGGTGCGAGCCCTGGAGGCCCTGGGGATGGGGGGAGACTACCCGCGGGCCTAGAAGGCCCGCGCGCAGAGGGGTGGGACATTGAGATTGAATGAACATTCTGTTGAGCGTGTGGACCACTTGTCCGATGTCCAGCGTCGGCGCGTAGCTCGGGTCGTACAAGTACTCACCGGTCTCATCACTCATCAGCGGCATTGGCCATTGCCATGGTAGGCCAGGCCCACCTTATCTTGCAGCGCAGCGCGAGCCTGCATGTGCTCGCGCAACCCCACCTTGGAAGGCAACTCGCCGCGAGGCCAGCCCTCCTCTTCCCAGAATATACCTACAACAGAAAAACACACCCCTCCTCTTCACACCTTGTAGCCGGGTATTTTGTACCCGGGTATTCATTGCAGAGCACAGTAAGGCACGCCGCATTTCGGCTGTCGTCATTTCCGGCTGCCATGGGAGGCTGCTCGTCGGTCCCGCAGCCGCCGGGCGCGCCGCCCTCCGCGCCCCCTCCCGAGGTCTCGTTCGAGCCGCACGCGCCCGAGTTTGACGCGCTCGTCGAGGGCGGCGCCCGCCTGCTCGCCTCGTCGGACGAGGAGCTCTTCCACGAGGCGGGCGTGTGGATCCCGTCGACAGCGGAGTGGCTCGTCACGTCCAACCGGCTCAAGGCCGGCACGCCCGAGACGCACGTCAAGATCCTGGCGGTGCACTTCCCGTCCGGCGCCGTGCGCCGGCTCGAGGCGCTCGAGGCCCAAATCGTCATGGGCAACGGCGGCACGACGGACTTCGCCGGCGGCGCCTACCTGTGCTCGCAGGGCCTCGGCGAGCACACCGGCTCGCTGTGGCACGTGGACGCGAGCCTGTCCGTCGGCACGCGCGTCGGCCCGCCCGAGGGCCTCGTGCTCAATTCGCTCAACGACGTCGTGCTCCACCGCGCCTCCGGCCGCCTCCTCTTCACCGACCCGGCGTACGGCATCGAGGTCCAGGGCTTCCGCACGACCTTCCACGCCTCCAAGGCCGTGTGGGGCGTGCCCGCGGACCCCGAGAAGGCGGCGCACGCGGCGAGCTGGGCCATGCTCAACGAGTGCCACGACCAGCCCAACGGCGTGCTGCTGTCGCCCGACGAGCGCATCGCGTACGTCACCGACGTGTGGAGCGGCAAGTGGCACAACAACCCCGACGTCCAGCTGCGCAACGCCGCGGGCGCAGGCGGCGAGCAGAGCAGGATCCACGCCTTCGACGTCGTGCACGACGCCGCGCAGGGCACGGTCGCGCTGGCCAACGCGCGCACCTTCGTCGACCTTCGCGAGGAGCCTAAGCCTGCCGAGGGCTACCCCGACGGGATCAAGTGCGACGAGCACGGCAACGTGTACGCCGGCTGCGGGGGGGGGGCGTGCGCGTGTACGCGCCGTCGGGCCACTTCCTCGGGCGCATCGCCGTCAAGGGCGGCGTCGCGAACCTGTGCTTTGGCGGCGACGACGGGCGCACGCTGCTCATGCTCAACGAGACGAAGGCCTTCACCGTGCGGATGAAGGTCCGCGGGGCGCTCGAGGTGACGCAGAGCCTGAAAAGAGTACAGAGTAAAGAGTAAATTGCACGCAGAGCCTGTGAGCCGCCTATCGCGTCGCGGCCGTCTCACTTCTTCCACGCCTCGCTCGCCGAGGAGAGGGCATCCGCTTGATGTGGGCGCAAGTGAGCGCGGCTTCGAGCTGCCGGCGCAGCCGTGGCAGGGAGCAGAGGGCGAGAGCAGAGCCCGCGTGCGGTGGCTGTGCTTCGCTGCGCTGCTGCGCGCATCCAACCCGCTGGCGAGGGCGGCGGGAGGCGCTCAGCATAGCCTCTTCATTGACGGCGAGGGGCGGCTGTCGTCGTGCGGCCAGGGCTCCTTGGGCACGCCGAGGGCGTGGCGCGGCTCAACTACCCTCAACACGCCGATCCGGCTCCCGTCGACGCTTGGCGGCGAGCGCGCCGTGAGCGTGTCTGCTGAAGATGACCACAGCCTCGCCATGACCGCCGACGGAGCCGTCTGGAGCTGGGGCGATGGAGAAGAAGGCCGGTTGGGCCACGGCAACGAGCGGGAGGCGACCACAACCTCGCCATCTCCGCCGACGGAGCCATTTGGAGCTGGGGCGGGGGAGACCACGGCAAGTTGGGCCACGGTGACTGGCAGATCCAGTGGCAGCCGAAGAAGGTCGAGGCCTTGGCTGGGCGGCGCGTCGTCCGGCTGTGTCGGCTGGACCCCGCCACAGCCTCGCAATCACCGCTGACGGTGCCGTCTGGAGCTGGGGTGAAGGAGGCTCTGGCCATCTGGGCCACGGCAACTTGCAATGCCAGCTGCTGCCCAAGAAGGTCGAGACCTTTGCTGGCCAGCGCGTCGTCGCTACGTCGCCGGGATGCGACCACAGCCTCGCCCTCACCGCCGACGGCGCCGTCTGGAGCTGGGGCGAAGGAGGCTGGGGCGCGCTGGGCCACGGCGACCGGGAGCACCAGTGGCAGTCCGAAGAAGATCGAAGCGTTGGCTGGCCAGCGCGTTATCGCTGTGTCTGCTGGGTACAGCCACAGCCTCGCCACGACTGCTGACGGGGCCGTGTGGAGCTGGGGCGCGCGGTGGAGACGACGGCCGGTTGGGCCACGGCGACGAGCAGGGCCAGTGGCTGCCGGAGCTGGTCGCGGCCTTGGCTGGGCGGCGCGTCATCGCTGTGTCGGCTGGACCCCGCCACACCCTCGCCAACACCGCCGACGGCGCCGTCTGGAGCTGGGGCTATGGATACCACGGCCAGCTAGGCCACGGCGACCGGGAGCGCCAGTTCGAGCCCAAGAAGATCGAGGTGTGGGCGAGCCGGCCGCCCACGCCTGCTTCCTCTGACGGAGAGGACAGCAGCGACGGAGAGGACAGCGATTCGGACGAGTAGGAAGCAAGGCGGGCAGCGGGAGGGCGAGTAGCCATTGAAGCTCAAGCAGGGCCCGGGGAGTACCTAGGTAGCGTTTTGAGTGGCAGTGCCAGTGGGCGCGAGCGTTCCGTGACCGTACGGTGTGTCAGCACTGCGGGCGATGTGTGAGTATTTGGCCGTACAGGGCTACAGCGTACTAAGACGAGTTTTTTTTTCAAAAACACGTCATGTCCTTTCGCCTGCGGAAACGACCACGAATAGCACGGCAGCGCAGGGCTGCCCCGGGAGAGACGCCCTCTCTCGCTAAATAAAAAGATAATCACGACATGGATACATGTAGGAGCGGTGCCTGGCTTCCAAAGAAAGAAGAAAACAGACAACCCAAGGGAGCGCCTCCCCAAATTCTTTTGCCTAGTGTAGAAAGAAAGAAAGAAAACAGACAGGCCAAGGGAGGGAGGGAGGGATGGGAGGAAGGACGGCACGCCGCCACCACACAGGGATTTTAAGGAGAGGAGTGTGGTGCTAGCCGTCGCCCACCCTAACCCTTGGTCGTCTGCCTCTTTCTATCTCCCTTCGCAGTCCCTCGCCGATTCTCGCTGCAACCTTCATGCCACCTCGCGGTCGTCCCACTCTCGTCGTCGTTCGTTCGTTCTCCCTCCTGTCGTTTCCTCCTCTGTCGCGTCGCTCCCCGTGGCGAATTGTAAAATTCTTTTGTCGACCACACAACGCGACACTCGGGCTGGCGAGTAGAGGCCACCCAGGGTACCCTCTCCGAGGACTCGCCGGGCTCTGTGCTCCAAGACAGTGTGTGCCTCGCCAGACACTCGGGATCACTCGGCTCGCTGTCCACCGAGGCTGCTGTCGCCGCCTGCTCGGTGGACATGTGCGAATACGAGCAGGACGGAGAGGTCGCACAGCGAATCGCGGCTGTCATCCCGTACTATCCGTACAAGGGCATCCCGCGCTTCTGTGCGCCGCACCTCACCTGGCGCTTTGACGCCTGGCCCTGATCGCGCAACTGCTCGCTTTGACGCCTGGCCCTGACCGCAGACGATATCAACGGCTTTTGCGCGCGGCCCGACATTTTCCAGGAGGTGGTCGATGTCTTTGCCGCGCGCTACCGCGGCAAGATCGACTCGATTGGCGGCTTCGACGCCCGCGGTTTTGTCCTCGGCCCGCCCATAGCCCTGGCCTTAAAGGTGGGCGTTGGCGGTCCCGCGATGCGTCCCGCCGTCAGAGGCTGAGCGGCATGTGCTACGCGCTGCGTTCCAGGTGCCCTTTTTCATGCTGCGCAAGCCGGGCAAGATGCCCAACGCCATCGGCTCGGGTGGGTATGCTGTGGAGTATGGCAAGCGGGATGGTATGTGCATTCCGCGCGGCCACCCGCTGGACAAGACAGACCCGAAGAACAAGTCGACCGTCGTCAAGCCGGGCGACCGGGTGCTGCTGGTGGATGACCTGGTACGAGCAAGCGCCTCGACCGTGCCTGTCGCTCGCCACGCCTCCCAACCTCCGCAACCTCTCGCGGTGCCAGGTTGCGACGGGTGGGACGCTCTCCTCGGGCGTGGAGCTGGTCCGCCGCGCCGCGGAGCCCGGGAGGCGCCGGAAGGCCGCACGTCGAAATGCCGCGACTGGCCCTTCCGCCGCAGGTGCGCGCGATGGGCGCCACCGTCGTCGAGTGCGCGTGCGTGGTCGAGCTCAAGATGTTCATCGACCCGCCTGCCGACTCGGGGCTGCCCTCGCGCAAGAAGAGTTGGGAGGAGAAGGGCATAGCGGACGTGCCGGTGTGGGGCCTCGTGTCAGAGGACATTCTCACGCTCGAGGGCGAGCTGCCGCCGGGCTACGTTGACGACGGCGAGGAGCACTAAAAACGACGGTGTCAATGCTGAATGCTCAATCGCGGCCCCGCCTGCATTCATAACGTCGTGGGGGGTCGTACCCCCCCACTCATTAGCATGCGTTCGGTGCACAATATTCGCTGTATGTCGGCGACCCAAAGCTCGGCGGCCGTCGCTCGCGCCGGCCGACTCCCTGGGCGCTGGGGACCGGGGGCCCATCTCACATCCGGATCCGCCATCTCGCGGGCGAATAGACTTTTAATTGAATAGAGGGGCCATGAGAGGGGCGGTCTCTCTCGACTTCAGAGAAAAGAGGCAGGAGCGAGAGAGAATATTCCACAACAAGAGGGGGTTCTCCTCACCAACCCTCTCCTTTCAAAAGGGGTGACCTCTTGTGCCGCTCGACTCGAGCCACCTCGAGCGAGGGACCGAGGGTGGGCCACGCACGGGCAAGGTGCCCAGCGCAGCACCCCGGCTCTCACACATCACAACAGGACGCGCTGCCGCATCCCCGCGAGGTCGTCCGTTGAGGTGGTGGAGGGGGCCCGAGATGGCCCGCTTTGGGGGCTGCCGCCAAAAGAGAGGCCCTGCCTCAGCCGCGACAGCCCGCCCGTCGCTGGCAGCTCGCGCAAGTCCGCCACCTGCGAGGAGGAGTGCTCCCCCAGCGCGCCGCCCTCGCCGTCCTCCGGGTCGCTCGACTCCAGCCCCTCCTGGCCGTCCACCGGGAACAAGAAGGTCTCCTCGTGCAGCAGCCGCTGGTGCGCGTACATCACGAACCAGCCCGCGGCGGTGGAGACGATCGACGCGACGACGACGAGGCCGATGCCAATCTCGAAGGCGGCGCCGAGCGAGATGGTGGTGTGCACGTGCGTGCGGGAGGTCTCGGGCACAAACTCGGAGAAGTAGCGGTCGATGAGCGAGGAGAGGAGCCAGACCTGCGACTCGAACTGGAACTCGATGGCGGCGCCGAGCTGGAAGATGGTGGCGCCAATCACGACGACGAGCACGTCCATGCCGGTGTAGCAGTACGCGACTTGGGCGAGCAGCCCGAAGTTGTGGCTCGTGTGCGGGTCCATCGGCACGAGCCAGATGATGAGGCAGAGGCTGAGCCAGACCACGGGCATCACGCCGCACAGGATGAGGAAGAGGTAGCGGTGCGCCTGCAGCACGGCGCCGCCGATCGCCGGCGCCGACTCGCCGAGCACGTCGCCCATCGAGAAGAAGGAGAAGGACTGGTGGGAGCTCTGCCCGGGCTGCGAGTCGATGATGTTGCCGACGAGCCCCTCGACCGAGATGGTGAAGGAGGTGGTGAAGAAGGCGACCAGCGTGAGGCCGATCGAGCCGAGCAGCCACCACTTGACCAGCTGCAGGTGCCGCGTCTTGAGCTTCAGCCGGTGCACGCGCAGCCCGCCCGCCGGCTCGTCGCCGCCAGCCTCGGCCACCAGCGTCCGTTGCACCGCCTCCGCCTGCCGCGCCGCGGGCGCCAGCGAGAGCCGCGCGAGCGATTGGCGCGGCGAGCCGCGCACATGGCCCTCGACGGTCCGCGAGCGCCGGAGCGAGGTCGGCGCGGGCTCCGTGCGAATCCGGCCGAGCGCGACCTCCTTCTCCGCCTCGTCGGGCTGGGGGGGCCGCCGGCCGAAGGGCGAGAAGGAGCGCAGCTGCGCGAGCAGCGGCGGGGACGCCTCCTCCGCCGGCGGCGCCGCGGACCTCGCCGACGCTTGCGCCGACGTCTGGCGCGCGAGGGTGGTTCGCTCGATCTTGGAGGTGAGCTGCGCGGTGTACTTGCGGTGCGACTCGAGGACAGAGACCTGGTGCCAGTGGTTGACAATGTTGGTCGCGATGAGCGAGAGCATCAGCGCGACGATGAAGAGCGAGACGAGCTCGAGCGGCGCCACCTCGGTCGCGAAGCCGACGAGCGGCGTCGGCGAGCCGCACAGGCCCGGCGGCAGCTCTTGGGCCGTCGGGACGTCGAAGTTGAGGTGGAAGCCCGCCATGAGCAGCTGGAGCAGCAGCACGTCGAAGAAGGACCACTTGCCAAAGGCGTCGAAGAAGAAGAGGAAGGCGCCGCGCCGGTCCGCGTGCAGCACGCGCGGCGGCGCCCAGAGGGCGAAGAGCGTGAGCGTCATCTTGACGTACGGCCAGGTGCCCGACATGCCGCCCACGAGGATCGCCAGCGGCGGCGAGCCCGACGACCAGATCTCGAGCACCGTGTCGGCCACGGTGATGTTGAAGCCGTTGATGACGGGCAGCGGGTCGCCGGCGACGGAGACGTGGATGAAGAGGTTGCCCAGCGCGCCGTTGCACTGCGAGTAGACAAACATGGCCATGATGGCGACGCAGACCGCCGACATGAGCAGCGACTGCCACAGCGGCTGCTCGCGCGCGAGCGAGAGGCCCGTGGAGACGTCGTCGTTGGCCGCGGCGCGCTCCCCCGGCCGGCACGCGCAGTGGTACCCGATGATGCTTCCCGAGATGAGCACCGCCGTGCCGTAGATGCCGAGCAGGATGCAAACCTTGACGAAAGTGTGGTCCTCCGGCGCCTCGGCCTCGCGCGGCGGGAGCGTGCCGGCGCACGCCTGGTGCGCCTTGACGAGGGTCCTGTTGACGAGGTCGTTGCCCAGGTCGAGCCCGTCGGGGAGCAGGGTCGACACCAGCCAGTACACCCACCCCGTCGGCACGGTTGCCGGGAGCGGCTGCCCCCGCGCGTGCACCTCGAGCTCGAGAAGCGCGTCGGACCAGTCGGCAATCTCGAGCCGCGTCGACGGCAGGAGCCGCGCGGCCGAGAGGGGGAGCGCGGCGCACGCGAGCGACGCGTTGGCAGCCTCGGGGCGCGGGAAGGGCTGCAGCAGCTCGACGTCGAGGTCGAGCTGCAGCCGCACCGCCGCGAGCGAGAGGGTGACGTTGTACTCGTGCCACTCGCACCCTTTGCCGCCGAAGCGGTCGCCGTTCGAGAAGCAGCCGAGCTGCACGCGCGCCACAAAGGAGATGCGCAGAGGCTTCTCGGCCGAGCCGAGCCCGATTGTGCTGCGCAGCGTGGTTGGCTCGGCGCAGTCAGCCGCGAGCAGCTTCAGCTCGGAGAGCTGGTCCAGGTTCTCCAGCCGCGGCTCCGACACCTCGATTGTGACGGGCCCGAGCCACGCGCCGTCGAGCGGGACGGAGACGGCGCCGTGCACCGACACGTCGCCCAGCCCGAGCGCCTCGAAGAGCGTGTTGACGAGCCGCGCCGTCAGCTCCGACTCTGCGAGCTGCACGAGCGGCGCGCGGCACCACTCGACGGGCGCGGGTGGCGGCGGCGGCGTCGGGGGTGGCTCGCAATCCCCGGTGAGCCAGTCGAACGCGGACGGCAGCAGCCCGTTCACCATGTTGAGCAGCGGACCGCTCGTGAGGGCGGCGATGGCGTCGGGCGAGACGTAGTTTGCGTCGAGAAAGTCGATCGCGTCCGAGACGAGGCCGTACAGGCGCGCCTCGATCTCCGGCCGGTAGATCTCGTAGAGCGGGTCCTCTCCTGCGGCGGGGGGCGGGCCGGGGTGGGGCCCTCGCGCGCGCGGGGTCGCAGAGGGCGCTCGCCCCGCTCACCGAGTCGGATCACGTCGGGCGAGAGGCTCAGCAGGAGCTGCCGCAGCGAGGCGACGCGCAGCGGGCGGAGCAGGCAGGCGGGCGTGAGGTAGAGCCAGGGCGTGGCGAAGAGCTCGTCGGTCGAGAGGGGCGCGAAAGCGATGGCCGAGGCGGAGAGGTTGGAGAGGGAGAGGGAGAGCTTGAGCTGCTGCGCGAGCGGCGCGCTCTTCGCGTGGTAGAGCAGCGAGTCGGGGCCGGCCTCTGGCAGGGCGATGGAGAGGTTGAAGCGGAGCTCGACGGTGAGCTCGCGAAAGCCGAGCCCAAACTCGAGCGAGTACGGCTCGGTGCTGCGGCCGCGCGGCTTGGCGAGCGCGAGCTGGTTCAGGGTGTGGAGCCCGCCCAGCTCGAGGTAGGCGGGGGCGAGCCGGAGCGACGCGCCGACGACCGGGTCCGTGAGGGTCGGGATGCGCTGCGCGAGGTCGATCTCCCAGAGGGGGAGGCGCAGCTGGCCCTTGCCGTGCTCACCGAGGAGGTGGCCCGCCTACAGCCCAGAGCTCGCGCCTCAGGGCGGGAAGGCCCTGGCCCTCGCAGGCGCGGCGCCCGCCGTCACGGCCGCGGCCTCTTGCAGCGAGAAGCCGCCCAGGCCGCGCTCCGAGTTGAGAGTCACGAGCAGGCCGCCGGCGACGTCGCGCCAGACGAGCGTGTCGCCGCGCGGGTAGGGCGAGGGCGGCTCGGGGAGGGGCGGCGAGAGGATGAAGTCGCTGCCGTCGCCACCGAGTTGCTTCGGCCCCATTTGCTGGCGGACCCACTCGCAAAAGAGCTCGCTCTCGCTGACGGCCGACTCGGCGACGGCGGTCGAGACTTGCTCGAGGAGGACCTGTTGTCAAGAGGGTGCGGCTGTCGAGAGGGCGCGGGCTCGCCGTGGCCGGCGCGGGCGGGCAGACACGTCGTGCAGCAGCGAGAGGATGAGTGCGATGAAGGGCTGCAGGTCCGTCTCGAGCGAGAAGCCGAGGCTCGTCTCGCGCCACACCGAGAGAGAGAGCCCGTGCGGCGGCAGCTCGAGACCGAAGTGCGGCACGCGCAGCGGCGGAGGGTACGCGGCCGTACCGTCGACGACGAGGCGGACCGACAGCGCGGCACCCTGCGGCGCACCGCCAAGCCGGCGACGGTGAGAGGACTAAGCCACGCCCTTTGGGGGAGGGCGAGCGGAGGGCGGCGGCCGCGCGCCTCAGCCTTGAGGTGCGCGCCGATCACGGGTGCGAGCGCGAGGTGGTGCACCTGGGGAGGGGGAGGGGGCCTGCGTCGCGGCGGGGGCGCGAGGATAGAGCACGGGGCACGTCGCGAGGCCGGAGCCTTGTCAAAGTCGGCGCGCGTCACGGTGAAGGAGGGAGCGCCTCCCGGCAGCGGCGCCGAGGGTTGTGAGCGGCACGTGCTGACCAGCCCGCCCAGTACCGCGCAGTCCGAGGACGACACCTACGTTGGAAGGGTCGGCGCGTCGGGCCGCTACCGCGCGAGGCGGATGCCGCGCCGAGGGGCGGCGCCTCAAAGCTGTCCAGATGCACGCGAAAGCCGATCCCATCGAGCGCGGCGGCGAACCCAGGGGGAAGCGAAGCGTTGCCGGTGCGGTGGTGGGCGGAGTGCACGTCCTGCACGCTGAGGCCAGACACCATCAGGCCCTCTATCCGCAGAGAGAGCACGGTCGACGGGTCGTCAGCGGGAGAGATGCGAAGGCCGATGTGAGGAAGCTGCCCGACCACGCCACACAGCCAGCGTGGCAGGCCTGGCTCGAGCAGCGAACAGGCCGGAGGGTCCTCGAAGCCACCATTTTGATACTACTTTAGTACATCCTCCGAATCGGTGGAGCCTCCTTCGTCTCGCGATGAGGGATTCCACGCGGCGCCAAAGTCTGGGAAATTGGTTTGACCGAAGAGGCCTCCGCCACGCGGTGTCGCCAACGAAAATGGGCGCAGCGAGAGCCCGTCGAGCCCGTTCTGTCCGAGCGCGGCGAGGAAGCACAACACCATTGTTCTTGGCTAGGATCCTTTCCCGGGGGCTAGTGAACCAGCGCGAGTGACTTGCCAGAGGAGAAGAAACGCAGGCTTCGCGCGAGAGGCGGTTTCACAGCCGTCCTAAGAACGACGAGAAGGGGGCGACCGCGAGGTGGCATGAAGGTCGCAGCGAGAATCTGCGAGAGACTGCGAAGAGAGATAGGAAGAGGCGGACGCCCAAGGGTGGGCGAGGGCTAGCGCATCACACCCCTCTCCTTAAAATCCCTGTGTGGTGGCGGCGTGCCGTCCTCCCATCCCTCCCTTGGGTTGTCCGTTTTCTTTCTTTCTTTCTTTCACAGCCGTCCTCCCATCCCTCCCTTGGGTTGTCTGTTTTCTTTCTTTCTTTCTTTTCGGTTACTGGACCGTCACGTGTTCAACGACGTTGAACAGTGTTCAACCACGGCGCTGTTCACAGCGCGCGCGGACGGCCGTTCTGCGAGTCCAGCTCCGCTGGACTTTTGTAAAGCATGCTTGTGGCAAGTTATAGACGCTAGTATTGACCTCAGGGACCCAAACCCGAATTAATAATTAAGGCTCAAAGTATGGTTGAACAACCGTTGAACAAACACGTTGAACAACGATATCCGACTAGTGCGACCGCTAGACGGCGGTCTCCGCCGGCCCCAAGGCTGCCCAGCCCCAGTACCACACCGGCCACGTGCACCGTAGCTCTGGAGTTGGTCAGTGAGGCCCTAGACGGGCTACAGAACCATGCGCGCGCCGGCCGGATAGGCTGCGCGCAGGGGCCACGCCGCCTCGATTTCGCATCTCCGCTCCGCGGCCGACTGAGGGGCCAGCTCGCCCGGCGACAAGCCCAGCCATCGCCCAGCGCCCCGTATCGACGGAGGGCACGCAAAAAACCCGCACCTACGACTCAGGGTGAGCCCGTGAGGGCGTCGGTGTCGGCCGCGGGCGGGCTGCGAGGAGGGCGCAGGTGGGAGCATGGGAGATGCACCACCGCTCGACGAAGACGCGCCCGACGAAGCCCTGCTTGCGGAGGATGGTCGATCCCCACCTACTAGCGTCGGGCATGTGCGAAAAAGAGCGCAAATCGGAGCTCAACTCGCGCGCGGCTGGGAAAGGGGTGGGCACCCCTCCGAAGGCGCCTCGCGAGGAGCTGCTGCTGCCTCCAAACGCGCTCGGGCAGCACGTCGGCGCGGCCTGCGGGGTGGGTTGAGGTGAAACTAGGCTTGCTGGCACGCGCATCCCGCACCACCCCCACGCCCGCGCGCACCATGCCGCCATCCCACCTCACAGCCAAGCGCCATCGCCGTCGGACGCGGCGACGCCGAGCGGTGGCCTCGCAGACGACGAGCGCGATGAGGCCGCCGCGCCGCCGGGGTGGCCGGCGCGTGCCAGCCGCTGGCCCGTCCAGCGTGGCGGGACCGGCTCGCCCATCCTGGCCGGCGCGCTTGCCGACGCGAGAAGATCGCGCGAGAGGGCAAAATGTGGCAAAATCGCCCTGTTTGCCAATCCTTCACGGCGACTTCACGTCGGAACGAGTCGGATCGACGACTCCCCGCCTGCACCAGCGTGTGCGCCTTGCAATTCTATACAGAATCGACACGTGGTACGTCTTCTGAATCGCTCGTGGAGAGGAGTTACGGCCATTCCTAAGTAGTGTTCAACGACGTTGAACAATGTTCAACGTCGTTGAACACGGTCCAGTAACCGTTTTCACAGTCGAAGGGTCGGAACCCCCGAACAAGCTACCACGCGCCTTCTCGGACAGGTCGGGCTGTCGGGCACTGTCAGGCACTGTCAGGTGCCTCTGTCAGACCAGCTGTCAGGTGCTGTCAGTGCTGTCAGGTGCTGTCGGGTGCGTGCCTGACAGGCGAGGTGATCTGTAGCTGTCGGGTGCTGTCGGAGCTGTCGGGTGTTGCTGTCAGACGCTGTCGGAGCTGTCAGAGCTGTCAGGCTGCTGCTGCTGTTAGACGTTGGGCTGTTGCTGTCAGGTGCTGTCAGGTGGTGCTGTCGGGGTGCTGTCAGGCTCTGACACACACCAGCCACACTTATGACACTATCAAGAGGGCGCTGACTATCAAGGGGGTGCTGACGCCGATGACGCCGGCGGCTACGCAGCTCCCCCCCCTCCTACACGGCGTGATCACGCCGGCGGCGGCGGCCGCCTGGGGAGCGCAGATGGCGGCGCAGAGGCACAGGCGGCGGCGGCGGCACAGACGGCGGCGGCCACCCCCACCCAGACGCCGTAGGCATGTGACTGTAGGGCCCCAGAAGGCTAGCTGGTAGCTTCATTTGTAGTAGCACAGCCGCCGGTGCTAGAGAGGGGTCCGCAGAGGTGGGGCGGGAGGGTTGAAAGAGAGACCATGACCATCCCATGACTACATGGACATGGACCACACTCACATGTCTTTGCATGTAATTTTGTTATACCCTCATGGGGCACAAGAAAGAGGCTCTACGGGGTCTGTGTACGGTCTGTGCTGCTGTCAGACTGTCAGCGCTGCTGTCAGGCCACTGTGTGCTGTCGGGCTGTCAGGCAGCTGTCAGGCTGTCACGTTAGGGCCTGACAGCGACGGGTCACCTCGCCTGTCAGGCTCTGCTGTCAGGCTGTCAGATACGTGCTGTCAGACTGTCAGAGAAAGTGCTGTCAGCGCTGTCAGGCTGTCGGGCACTGTCAGGCGCTGTCCGGGGTTTGCTGTCAGGCTGTCAGACCAGGGCTCAGACAAAGGCCCTCTCAATACGAAGAGAAAAGTTGGATCAGGCCTGTCAGACGCCTTGATGCTCTTTTTGAAGAAAACACCGGAAGACAGCACTTTGCGCTGGGGATTGGCGCTATGCCGAGGGAAGCTGCGCGGCCTGATCCACTAGAGTGGATAGGGCGGCACGCTGGAGGCGCTCCACCAGTGCACTGTCGACCGTGGAGCGACTTCGATGTGCAACTGCGCGGAACCCGTAACGACCAGATGCCGGTGGGCGGGCGCACGCAGATCGCGATTGACCTCGCTGATCTGGATGCATGCGCGCCGCTTGAGACATGGGCTAGCTCCCGGGAAACCGGGCCCACACAAGTAGGAAGTGGTTACTGAACGTGTGGGAGCAGTGTGCACAGTCCAGGGGTCCACCGTGTACACGGTGGACCCTTGTACGTGCCTGTCGGTGCTACTAGAATGTGGCACGGGCCTGTGAGATGTGCATGCACCCTCCGCTCCGGGGTGTGTGCACGCTGGACTCTGGGACCGGAGTCGGGCGGGCTGCCGTCCTCCCAGCCCTCCCTTGGGTTCTCCGTTTTCTTTCTTTCTTTTTCGGGCGGGTCAGACCTCATCGCAAACCCTGTCAGCAGTCCTCCTCCGGGAATGTATGTACTGAGTAAGAGCCACATACACTGAGAGAGAAAATGCTATGAGAGACGCGATCAAACCGATACCGGCATCTGTGTGACCTCGGCCCTTGCCGCCAAGAAAAATTACAGCTAACGGCGGGCGCTCACTGTAGTGCGGCGCACCCCCGCTGCACCGAGCCCGCTGGATCTCTTGCACAGATGTACCGGCGCTGGGCGGCGATTTTGTTCTTGCTGATCGAGTCGGGCCGCGCCTTCTCCTCGCCGCTCCAGAAAAGGCCGGTGCTCCTCTCGCGGGGGCGCTCGTGCGCGGAAGCTGGCCTGGCGTCGATCCCAAAGGGCGACGCTTCCTGTCGCACCGCCGCAGAGCTCCTGGCCAACTCGACTGGCACCAGTCTGACGTGGCGAAAGCAGCCTGGTGACGAGCCCCGCCCGCGCGAGTGTTCGATTCAGAACGCCGCTAGGTATGTGAGGCTGCACAGTGGCAGCGAACTAGCCGCTGTCTTCTCCGGGGACGTGCATTCGAAGCAAAAGTGCTCAGACAGGTTCAAGTGCGTCTGCCTGCGGCGGGGGAAGAGCGCCGAAACCTGCCTGGTGAAACCTTTGCCGTGGCCGCTCAATCTGACAACGGTCATGAACCACCTCCCAAGGACTCAGGCCAAGACGATCGTTGACGCCAGGAGCGGGCTCACTTGCAAAGACTTCCCCGTGCCCCAGATCCTAGAGGGCGAGCTGACTGGCCGGGCCCTCTCTCGTGGGCTGGACATCCTGACAGACGCCATGTCCCTTGACGAAGCCACTAAAGATGCCACTTTCGTGCTGTTCCTTGCCCGCCCAAGGTCTGGACACACTCTTATCGGCTCGCTCATTGACGCGCACCCAAATGCGCTCGTGGCAAACGAGCGAGACATCTTCGAATTCTTCCGCGTACTTCGCAAGAAGGCGGCATCGGAGCCATCGACCCCGAAGAGGCGTGCAGATTGGATGCGAAAGCAGCTCTTCATGCGGCTAGTCGACAACTCGGTATCATGCGGCATACTCGGGCGTTATCAGACCGGCCACCTGTATTCAGTGCCAGGCGCATGGTCAGGTCAGTGGCGGTGTCGCATCGACGTGATCGGAGACAAGAAGGGTGCACATCTGGTGAACTTTTTCGCGTCCAGAGATTCTGACCTCAGGGAGTTTGAGGAGTTTGTGGACGCGCTCCAGGTGAAGGCGCTCAAAGTCGTTACTGTTCTGATCGCAGCACTTCGTGTTGGCCAGTCGAGAAATTGAGAGTGTGACTAGGAGGGTGGGACGCTGGGGATTCTCAAAGGTATACCCTTGGAATGGCCGGATCCAGCCTTAAAAGTACGAGATCGCGCGCGCTTCGCGCGCTGCACCGCCTATTCTCCGCGGCTGTGTGACGACGCGCGCCGTGTGCCAGCAGAGTTGGGCGCGCGCGGCGCGACGGCGCCCGCGAGGGAAGGCGCGGGTGCAGCGGCCGCCGGCGGCCGTACCGCCTGCCAGCCGGCGCAGCAGCGGCCAGCGCAGCGGCCGCCGGCGCAGCAGCCAGATCAGCCGGTGCGCGCCTTGCGAGGCGAGTACTGCCGCCCGGCAGCCTTGAGGCGGCCGGGCGGCAGTACTCGTTCGAATTTTGCGAGCCGTGCGCGCGCCGAGGCGCCCGCGGCGCGCGCCCGCCCGGCTGCCAGTAGGAGGCGGCGCAATATGGCCTATAGTACAGCCCTTGAGGAGGAGGAAGAGGCTGGCTGGCAGTGCTGTATGCCGCCGAGGGGCAGTTTTGGGGTGCTGAGTCACGCCCAGGGGGCTGCAGAACGCGTCCGCAGCCGGGACAACCCGCCCCCCCAGCCGAGGCCGGTCGAAGCCCACTTGGGCACAGCCATGAGGAGTCCTCTTGGTGCTCCTGGCGCCCGTTGGAATGGCGAGCGCGCGCCGATGGGGGGGGGGGGGGTCTTGCTTGCTCCACACCGAGCGCCATCGGTCCAGACCGGCGTGCCCAATGAGGGGTGGCCTGCACAAGGTCTGAGCCGCGGCCGCTCGGCGCCAAGTGCAGTGTCACGCTCGCACGCGAGCGACTCACAATGGGGAACCCTCGTTTCCTATGTACTCGGTCCCCCAACGGAAGAGGCCTCGCTCCTATTGGAACTGGCCAACATCAGATTTGCCTCGTGCGTCCCTTTTTGAGTCGAAAGCTATTTTCTTTTGGGTCCTGTGGGCACCCTAGCAAGGCGAGAGGCGCGAGCATTCAGACGCGCTGCATGCGCCATGACTCGCGCCAGCGCGTGCGGGAGCTCCTGCTGAGCGTTGAGTCCAGGCGAGTTGTGCTGGCCACGATCGCTACGCCAAGCCGAGCTGACGCGCCGAGGCGCCGGCCAGTCGCAGCCGTGAGGCATGGTCCCGCGGCGGATGTAGAGCTCTACAGCTCTACAGCGCTCTCCAGCTCTATCTACAGCTCTACAGCGCTCTACACTCTACATCCTCTACATACACCCTCCCTCAGGGGTGCAGGCCGAAACCACAGCAGCTCTGGTCGTGCTCTCTCTACACTACCCTCTATACACCCTCCCTCAGCCGCTGGGTAAGGCGGCTGCCACGCATGGCACATGGCAGGCAAAGCCCGCCCAGCACTTGGAGCACTTGGAGTGCAGTCAGTAACCTCACAACGAAAAAGAGAATTTACAATGAAAAAGAGAAACGGATTCGCGTGACTCTGCCACCCAGCATCTCTCCAGCCAACGTGAGGTCCTGGCACCTGCAGCGCCGTCGAAGTGCGCCTTTTTGTCATGGCAAAAAGGCAGGAACTGGGAAGCGCTCCTCCCGATTCCTTTCCTCAAGCGACGCCCAGGCACCGTCACGCCACGGTGGCGCTGGTGTCTCTGACTTTCGTTGCCGCCGGAATCGTCCTATTTCGCCACGCGAACGCCGCCCCCAAGTTGCTCGGAGCCCAAGCGGGAGCCCCAGCGGTCGAGCCGACGTTCACACCGGCAATCCAGGCCAACCCTCACGCCACGTTCCACACGAGCATGGGGACCTTTGTCGCAGAGATCTTTGTTGACTCGATGCCGCTCACCGCCTCGAACTTTCTCGATCTCGCGCGGAACGGCTTCTACGACGGCCTGCACTTCCATCGTGTAATTCCCGGCTTCATGGTGCCCTCCGCAGCATACACATAAATGTGGCCACATCCGCCGCCCATTCGCCTGAGCCGCTTCCTAAGCCCTCCGCCTTCATCGCCTCAGGACCAGTTTGGCTGCCCCTTCACGAGAGACCCGCTGAGCCCGCGCGCTGGGACGGGCGGTCCACCGCCCGGCTCCACCTTTGTCAACCTCGCCACCGGCGAGAGCATCCGGCGCAGCGCCGACGGGACCATCCCCGACGAGCACACCGCGCGGATCTCGAACGCGCCCGGCACCCTCTCGATGGCCAACACCGGGCAGAAGGACTCGGGCGGCTCGCAGTTCTTCATCAACGTGGGCCAGAACGCCTTTCTCGACTGGTTCAGCCCGGGCCGCTCCCAACACCCGGTCTTCGGGAAAGTGGTCCAGGGGTACGATTTGATCGTCAGGATCTCAAAGGCGCGCGCGTCCGCGCGCCGCCGTGCACCACCAAACGTCCTGGCTCGCACGGCGAAGTCCGAAGATGCTGATCCGGCCGACGCGCACTGACAGGTGCCGACGCAAGCCGACCGGCCACTCGAGCCCATCACGGTGCAGTCCATTGTCATCACGTGAAGGAAGGCTGGTCCCCCGTCACACAACACTCTCTTCCTCGCTTCACTTGCGGGGGGGGGAGAGCTCACACCACAGCCCCACGCGCCCGGCCCCACACCCGCGGCGGCGGCCACCGTCGCCTCCAGCCGTGTCTGATGTCCGCTCTTATCTTCCAGGTCTCCTTGTGTTAAGGAGATCGGCGGGATTGCACTTTTTAGCAGCTTTTTAGGCGGGTTGGATCGGCGGTTGCACGCACTTTTTGGCGGGTGCGTGTATCGCATCTCGCGTGGTCTCTCTCAGACTTCCAGTCGTCCCGGCTCAAAAGAGGTGTGTCCACTGTCCTCAAGCTCGAGCTCTCTGTGCAGGAATCGATCGATGGAGGCATGCTGCGTGCACCGCACGCCTGGCACGTAGCCCTCCACTTTCCGGCGCACAGCGTCGGCAAACCCGAGCGTGTCCGCCTGCGCGCCGCAGGTGAAGACATCCACGGCCAACCAGCCGTGCTCCGAGTAGCAGTGGGCGGTGGCGTGCGACTCATCGAGCAGCACCGCCGCCGTGAACCCTGGCGGCGTCGTTCCGTCCTCTCCGAGCAACACTAGCTTGGAGTGGACAACGGTAGCGCCATGTGCGGCTGCTGCCGCCTCTAGCGTGGCGAGCGTCCACCTCCCCGCGGCAGCCGGCTCGACGGCAAAGCCCTCAAAGTCGAGCACGACGTGCGACCCGTGCGCCGCGAGCGCAGATCGCTTATTGAGCGTAATTCTGCTGGCCGACGGGGCAAGACTGATCACCGACAGCACGGCCACGGCTCCCGCCATCGCCACCGAGTGCGTCTCGATCCGCCCTCAGAGCGTCAAGCCATAAATAACGCACGCGCCCTCAGCGGAGCTGGGAATAGAAACCCGAGGAGTCACACAGTCCACCTGTGTGATGCACGCCCTGCGAGCGGGGCGGGGTGCGCACTGTCCCTCTGTGTTCGTGTGCGTCGCCCATCTCTCCCTGGAGATGACTGCTCTATTTATTTATTTATAATAGGACCGCCGCAAGCGGCGTGGCGTGGGGCGGTTGACAGGGGAGGTTGCCCCTGCCGCGGGTCAGGGCGGTTGACAGGGGCGGTTGCCCCACCCCCCTGCGCGCGGGCCTTCTAGGCCCGCGGGTATAGTCTCCCCCCATTCCCAGGGCCTCCAGGGCTCGCACCTCAACCTCTCACAGACCAGCGCACAGCGCCATAGGACGTATTTTCTTCTCAATAACAAGGCTGTGAACAGCAAACGGGACGATATAGCCGTTGGTCCTTGAAATGCACGCCCTGCGAGCGGGGCGGGGTGCGCGCTGTGCCTCTGTGTTCGTGCGTCGCCCATCTCTCCTGGAGATCGGAGACGTTTGTATTTATTTATTGAAATGTTTAATGTAAATGGTCTCGGTATCCCCTGCTACAACTCGGAGGGAAGAGAGTCTCTCTCTCTCTCAATCCAGCTCAATGATGAGGCTACGGCGCGCATAATGAAGAGAGAGGAACACATCGAGTGGCTGAGGAAGCTCTTCGCTGGGTGGAAGGAGGCCCGGCCAGCCTTGAGGGAGTCGCGGAGGAGGAGGGATAATGGAGGTAACGTGGGAACAGGCCAACAGCCAGTGGGACGAACGAGGGCCGCGACGGCGGCTCAAGCGGGAGGGAGCGGAGACGGTGGGCCGAGAGCGAAGTGGGTGAGACTGATGATGCTCCTTCGACTTAGGGAGCGGTTCAGATGCTGGGCGGGCTTCAGGCTGGTGCTCACGCGAACAGGAATCGACGCGATGTGCAAAGCATACAAGAAGGGGAGAGGGAAGAGGAGAGACGCCGGTGAGGACGAAGCAGAAACTAGCGCAGACGAGAGCAGGGCAGACCCGGGGACTGGGGAGCCGGAGCCGACGGCATCGGCCGCCGAGGGAACGTTGGGAAGAGGCACGAGGAGGGCGGCGACTTCGACCGACTATGGAGGACCCGTCGCCAGACGACGCAGGGCAGAAGACGGTGAGGCGGAGCAGACGCGCAGGGTGAGACGAGGGAGGGAGCAGGACTTTGCGGAGACGTCAGCAGGAGGATGTACGAAGAGATTAGGAGCAGCAGGGACCCGAGGGACCATGTGGAAGACGGCTAGTGCTAGTCCCCCATCGGGAGGACGACCCCGGCTAGTCGCCGACCACACCCACAAAGAACCCTGCACAAAGATCGCAAGGGCGGGGGCCTGTTCCTTTTTACCCATCTCACAGTAGAGAGGTGCCGTTTTTATTTATTTATTTCTCTCTCTCAACTCGGACAAGGACATTGCTCATTGGAAAAAGCCTACACCCCAATAATCGCATCCGCATAGAGCGCGCCGGCCAGGGCTGCCGCGGCGCCAACAACCAGGTGCGAGGCCACGAGCGCCAGCACCGAGCCCGTGGAGCGAACGACGCGCCCGCTCGGGCCGGACGACTTGCGCTGGGGCTGTGCCTCTCGAGGGGCCTTGGAGGCGGCACCACCGCCGCCACCACCGCCGTCGCCGTCGCCATCGCCGTCGCCTCCGCCGCCTCCTCCGTCTCCGCCGCCGCCCTCCTCCAGCGCTGAGATCCGCTCCTGCGCCTTGAGCAGCTCCTCCTCCGCTCGGAGCAGCTCCACCGAGCGGAGCAGCGCGAGCCGCTCCGCCGCCGCCAATCGCTCGCGGGCGCCGCCGCCGCCGGTCACCGTGCGAATCAGCGACGAGGCGGTGTCGGCCTCCGCGCTCGCGGCGCCGCGCGTCGCGCGGAGCAGGTGCTGGCAGTGCCGCGCGTCGGAGCCCCACGCATCGCGAAGGCTGTCGAGGTGCGTGCTCACCTGCGCGCCGCGGCAGTTCTGCGGCAGCAGCGCGTAGCGCACGATCACGCGCTCGGGCGCGCCCGCGGCTGTCAGCCGCAGCCGCACCTGCACCTGCTTGCCTGGAGGCAGCACGCCGTCCGACGGCGCCGCCTCGAGCTGCGTGTCGGTCGCCTGCACGCGGAAGCAGACGCACGACGCGCGGGAGAGGTTGGTGAGCGCGAGCGAGCCGGCGCCGGCGCCGTCGAACGCGACCGCGTCGTCGGGCACGCAGAGGAGCACCACCGCCGGCTCCTCGTCGAAGGACATCGTGGCGAAAAAAAGTACGGGTTTGTTCTTTCTTTCCTTTAGCACCTTCCTCCTCTCCTTAAAATCCCTGTGTGGTGGCGGCGTGCCGTCCTCCCATCCCTCCCTTGGCTTGTCTGTTTTCTTTCTTTCGGACGGCGTCGGCGTGGCGGCCGCGGGCGCTCGCGAGACGCGCCGCTCTGCGCTGGTTCGGTTCGTTCGACTCGTTGTGCCGCCGCCCGGCGGCCGCGGGTCCCAGAAGTGGTTGCGCGGGCCTCTTCCTTTCGGCCGCGGGACGGCGTCGGGCACGTCGTCGGTCGCAACAGCGGCGCGGCGAGCCGCGGCACGTCGTTGCTGGCGCTGGTGGTTTGAGGTCGGCATCGTCCAGAGCTCGGTCGACGAGTCTAGAGCTTCAGCTGGTCGGGTGCCATGTTTGTGCGGAAAGTGGCAAATATATCTCTTTGATGGGAATTCGGCGTATACGTACTGGACGGCCATGCTGTCACGCCTTGCGACAGCCTGTCGGCGCTGCTGACCGTGCCCTGCTGCACAATTGATCACCTGCATAGCTCGCGGCCTTAGTATCCAGCATTCAGTGACGACCTGATCGTACGGCCAGTAGGAAGGTGTCCTTCCAGCGCGTGCACGCTTCTGACGCAATGCGCGTCACAAACTGCCTCGGCGATTGGCTGCTGGCACTCTCGAGGCTATGCCTCCACAGCCTCGCGCGCATGCGCACAGTCAAGAGGGACCATGCACCTTCTCAGGACAGCGCCAGTGCTCTCTCTTGGACCGGCAAACGTGGTGGTCTCGTGTCACCGATGTGGGACCAGTGCGGCGTCGCGCGATCGACAGCTCTGCACTGCGCCTCACCACTGACCGGGAAGGCCGCCAAGTGGGTCAGCACCGGTCGCACATTGTGGCAGCAGTCAGCAGCGCATGTCTGATAGCTAGAGCAGCAGCGTCAGGGTCGCAGGGTCGGATCGTGTCAAGCCTCTCGCCCGGCCGGCCGCGTGCAGGCGTCGGCCTGTCTGCTGTCTGGAGTGATCTGTCGGCGGTCAGTACGACCGATCAGGTTGGAGTTTTCTGATGGTTGGAGGGTCTATCTGTATGTACTTCTCGATATCTCTCCGAATCTGCCCTCTACTTAACCGTACTTAATCGGGAAGTCGGTAGTATGAGCGAGTATGAGTCTGGCTGGTATGAGTGCCGGGGCCCCGTTTCCGCACTGCTGCCACGGTGCTGCGCGGCGCACGGTGCCTCCGGGGGCCCCGCCTCCCCCCAGAGCAGCGATCGAGGAGTGAGAGAAACGAGAACTTCGAGGCAGACGGCACACTGCATCGGCTCACAGCATGCTGCTCACGGCATCGGCTCACAGCAGGCTGCTCACGGCATCGGCTCACAGCTTGTACACTGCAACGACTCACCGCTTCGGCTCACTGCTTCGGCTCCACAGCACCGGCTCCACGGCATCGGCTCACACTCACAGCAATCAGCATCGTCTCGCGGCATCACGTCTCACGGCTTTGTCTCACGGCTCCCATCCTTGGCTCCCTCGTGCTGGTGCTCTCGAGATCGTGGTGCACTGCTCTTTGGCGGCAGTGCTCGACATGATCGAGGCGGTCCGCTCAGGGTCCGACGCGGTCATGAAAGTCCAGGGCTCAGGAGCGGGGCAATCCGCAACTTTGGGCGCCTTCCCAATCCTGGGGAAGGCGCTTGGGGAAGGCGCTTCAGACGTGCTTGGCAGTGTGAGAACGCTGCTCCGTGCAACGAATTTGTGCAAGGTCAGTCGTGAAATTTCCGTCAGAGCTCGCCTTTACTCACACTTTGCTCATGCTCCCGAACAAAAACGCCATGCTGAGTCCGTTTGGTTGCACGACACGCCGCGCAGGAGCGATGCCAGACAACGGCGACACACGAGTCGTGCTGTGCAACAAGAAGAAATTCGTCTGCGCGAGTTGCTCGCAACCAAGGAAGGTCTCAAGTGATTGGCCGCTGCCTGCGCTCGCTGTATACAACGAGAGTCGTCAGAACTGGGATCACTAACCGGCGAAAAGAGAAAGAGACATGGTACGATTGTGTCCACGCCGTCTCCGTCTCCCGGCCCGTTATGGGAGATGCCGAAAAACCAGAACTCACCAAACAGTTCAACGAGGGCTACAAAACCTGAGGGAGGGTGTAGAGGGGTGTAGAGTGTAGAGCGCTGTAGAGCTGTAGAGCTGTAGAGCGCTGGAGAGCGCTGTAGAGCTGTAGAGCTCTACATCCGCCGCGTGACGATGTGAGTCGCCTGTAGGCGGGCTCGCACTTCCTGCGCCACCGCGACCGTTACTACCGGCGCGATGTCCGGATGCAGACGTTGGACAACTCCCTGGAGCGGCCGGCGAGGCGGGCCGGGGCCAACGTGGGGCGGCGCGCCCAGTGCCCCGCAACCCCGCGCACGTTTTTGAACGAGCACTCCTGTCGGCGGGAGCCGAGCTGCGCGGCGCACATGCGAACTCGCAGGTCCGGGTCTCTTGCCACATGACTATCTGATGTTGGAGTCTTCCAATAGGCTCCGCGCTGGTCAAGCGTGCCGCTCACGCTCAACGCAAGCACGCTCCAGATGTTCTACACCGAGGGATCGGTGATGGTGTACGCCGTCGTCGACATGCCGCTCAACCCCAGCCGCTGCCACCCGACACATGGCTGCTACGAGTCGCCGTGCGGCGCAGAGGGCAACGGCCAGTACGGCGAGGGGGAGACCGCGATGGCGTGGGTGGTTGCGGGCTCGAACCGCCCTCAGGATTGGATGCGATCGCGCTGGCTGCGCCTCGAGTCGTGCGCTGGCGACGACAGCCCGACGGCGCTCGACAATTCCACGGAGGCTTGTCTCTCCGCCGCGATCCGCTATGCGGGCACCGCCGAGGGGCGCGCAAAGTTTCTCGAGACCGACACGCGCCTGTGGTACATGGCCGACCCGAGCAACCCGGACGTGCGCGACGTGTACGTGGACAAGAGCGCGTGCGACGCGTGCGTCGCGACCAACACGACGGTCGGCGCCATCGTCGACGATCGCAACGGCAGCTGCTGGCGGCAGGTCCACCCCCTCGAGCGTACAATTTTTGACTTTGGGTACTTGTCGATGGCGTACGGCCCCAGCGACCCTATGCCAAACCCGTTTGTCGCGGTCGGCGCGAACGGCTCGGCATTCATCCGACTGCAAGATGCGCTACGCACTAAGGACTACATCCACGACTTCGCCAAGGCCATTGTCTATGGCGAGGCCGGAGACCGCCGGTTTGGGACCAAAACGGGGAGCGATCCCGAGGCCTACCTGCAAGGCAGCATGTGGGTCGGTGTCCTCGGCGACGCGACCGATTTCTCGGCGCTGCCGTCCATCAGCCAGTCCGCGTCCGTAGCCCTGGCGCTCGGGGCGGTCAGGGAGGCGGCGACGGTAGCCGACGGCCCCGTGGTTTGCGGCTCTCCCGGAGAGGTGGCGGCGGTTCCTGAGCTCGGAAATCACTTCTTCTTTCAGAGCCTGCTCGGCTTCTACGTGAAATGGGGGAACGCAGACCTGTACCGTCCCTACTACACGCCCGGCTGGATGACGACTATCTCCCCGTCGAAGCTGGCAGCGCATACGAGCGTGGTGCTCAGCGCGCCCGACCAGCTGCGCCAGCGCGTGGCGTGGGCGCTCTCGCAGCAGTTTGTGATCTCGATCGAGAACGGCGACCTCGATCGCGGCAACACCATCAACATACACGACATCTGGCTCGCGTACTACGACATCTTTGTGCGCCACGCCTTTGGGAGGTTCCGCGACGTCTTCAAAGAGGTCGCGCACTCGCACGCCACCCCACAACAGCATCGCACCCCACAGACGTATACGACCCCCTCCCACCCCGACCTCAGGTGGCGTACCACCCGGCGATGGCAACTTACTTGACCTTCATCGGCTCGCGGTGCCACTCTTACCGGCTGCAGGTCGCCGACGAGAACTTCGCGCGCGAGTCCCTCCAGCTCTTCACGATCGGGCTCTGGAAGCTGAATGGGGACGGCACGCCCGTGCTCGACGACGCGGGCGCGAGGGTGCCGACCTACACTGAGCGCGACCTATTCTCGTTCGCGCGCGTGTGGACCGGCTTCGAGCAGCAGGCACGCTCAAAGCCCCGACCCATCCCACTTTGCCCCTGATTCTTACCGTAACCCCGACCCCATACCAAACGCAGCCGTTCCGTGCAAACCTCGAGATGGGCGGTGGGCTCCGGTGGAGTACCAATCTGATCGACCCCATGCGGCTCAACGGCAAGTACCGTGACGTCTTCCCAAAGCACGACCTCTTTGGCGGGCACCTCGGCGACAGGCTCAACTCCTCGCTCTTGTAGTCCTCTCCTCTGGCCTCCCCGGCCCGGCACCCTCGCGGACGACTCACCTCTAGCTCACCTTCTTTTGCGGCAACTAGGTACCCGCTGTGCGCCGATCTGCCCGACAAAGCGTGGCTGCGCAAGGGCGCGACGTACCGCTACCTCGGCACGCGGCCCGCGCCGCTCGGCCTCTCCGAGCCCATCTACACCAGTAATTCCGGATTGGAGCCCATCTACGGGAGCTGGTGGATCGGCGACCGACCTGATACGATCCTCACACCGGACGCGACGCACTCGCAGCTGTTTGACGCGCTGTGCGCGCGCGGCTCCGACGGGGCGTGCACCTTCCCGATGGAGGTGGTCCTGCCCCAGCACCTCGCGTGCCACGACGCGCCGACGATCTTGTTCACCGAGTACGACGTTTACAACCAGCCCGTGGTCATGAATCGCTCAAACGAGTGCGAGGTCGAGGAGCCGCGCGTCATCCGCCTCATCGACCCCTCGAGCGGCGCGGTCGCATTCTACGAGTACGAGCGGCCGGCGTGCACCGAGCTCACCTTCTTCAACAACGGGAGGCAGGTGCAGCGACCCAACAACCGGCTCGGTCCTGACTTGCTGTGCTCCGACCCGGCGACGATTGGCGCGGCCACGTCCTGCTGCAAGGCGTCGCACATCAACGCCTACTCGGAGTGCCAGTTCTTCGGCGAGCGCGTAAAGTACTCGACCGCCGTCGAGAGGTGTGCGATCGGATCCGAACACCCATACTACAAACCCGGTGAGTTTGACCTGGCCCGCGCCTCCGAGCTGTTTCGGGAGGCAGTCACGGCGCAAGAGGCGACGCTAGGCCCGCAGGTTTGCGACATGGCAGTGCACAATGCCTACAGAGGTGTCACACCTAGTGAAGGCTGCGCCAGCGGCAATGCAAGCTGCTGCACCCCCGGCCCGGGCTGCACTTCGATCCGCGGGACCAGTTACTGTGGTAACTTAAAGCACGAGATCTGGCTCGGCACGCCGTGCGAGCTGCAGATACAGGTCAACCCAGCGCACGGCGAGATCTCGACCCACGCGCCCGAGCTTCTGCACATGATCCCGTATCGACTCGGATCATGCTCGGACCCGACCCAGCTGTACGGCCTCGACTCGGGCAATACGTTCCGCGTGCACTGGGCGGGCGGGAGCTACCCCACCCCGCCTGAGTGCGCGGCCGCCTCCGCCTGCACGGTGCACAGCTCGAGTATGGGCGTGTCCTCGTGCGTGTGCGCGGTGCACGTCGTCACGTCCGCCGTCTATGACGCGAGCGACGGCGTGCCGAGCGCCGCCGAGGTGGAGGCAGCGCTGACGATCGCCGCGCCGCCGCTCGAGATGTACGACCCCAGCGAGTACCAGCCCTGCAACTCGACAGCATGCACCGAAGCGGCACCCGACGTGCTCGTGTTCCTGCACAACACGAGCTTCGCGACGGGCGGCTTCAACGAGCAGACGGTCTTCCGGATCGTCCTCAACGGCACGCGGCACGTCTACCTGCTCAACAGGCTGTCGACGGTGGAGGTGCCTGGCACGAACTTCTCGTTCCGCAACCCGCCGCACTTCATGCGCTGGGCAGAGCAGTCGACGCGCGACGCGCAGCACGAGACCGACGCGCTGATCGACTCGCTCGTCTACCACCAGAACACGCCGGCCCACACGGCGACGCGGCTCATACAGAAGCTGGTCACGTCCAACCCGTCGCCGCGGTACGTCAAGCGCGTCGCTGACGCATTCCGCACCGGCACGTGCGCCGGCCACGTGTACTCCGGCTCGTATGGCGACCTGGGCGCGACGGTCGCGTGCGCCCTCCTCGACCGCGAGGCACGGTCGACGACGCTCGACGCCTCTCCGACACACGGCCACCTGCGCGAGCCCTTCCTGCAAGTGATGAACGTGCTGCGCTCGCTCGAGTTCGCCTCGAAGGACGGTCGGCAGGTGCAGATCCTCCACATGGCCTCGTTCGGGCAGGAGCCCTTCCGGGCGCCTTCCATTTTCGGGTTCTACTCGCCCGAGTATCGCGCGGCTGGTGCCGTTGTTCAGTCACGGCAGCTGTCACCGGAGGCGGAGGTGACCGCACAGGGCGACTACTACATCGCGAAGTTCAACGGCCTCTTCTCGCTTGTCGAGTACGGGCTATCCGGGTGCAAGGGCGGCTTCGGAATCCCCATTCGTGATGCTCTGTGCGATAACTACAAGGGCTCAGCACATGCGGTCGACCACGCAGGGCAGCTCTCGTGGCGCCCGAGCTCCACGCACGGCCCCGATGTGGTCGACGAGCTCGCCCTGCTGCTCACGGGGGGCAGGCTGGGAGCGAACACTCGCGCGGTCGTCCTCAGCGCTTACGAGGAGGAGGCGTCGGCGAGGGGGCACACATCCGCGCTCAAGCTGGCTGAGAAGCTCGTGCTCGCCTCCGCCGATTTCCACGCTACCAACGCCAACGCCTTGCCGCCGCTCCCCCCGTCGCCGCCGTCGCTCCCGTCGCTACCGCCATCAGACCCGCCCCCGCGGCTCCCACCCCGCTTGCCGCCAACACCACCGCCCTCGCCAGCACCGTCCTCGCCGCCAACAACACCGCCCACATCACCTCTTCCACCCTCTTGGAGCATATACGGGGAGGCATCGGGCGACCGGTGCAGTTCATCTGACTGGGTGATGCACTGGCTCGGGCCACAGAGCGTCGACGAGTGCTCTCGCACGTGCGCGTTGTACAATGGGGAATTCTACCCGTACTTCATGCATGCAACCAACGGAGACAACAATTGCAAGTGCTACAGCACTTGCACGCTGCTGGGCTCTGCCAGCGGGGGTCTGATGGTGTATCAGCAGGCGACACCGCAGCCCTCACAGTTTGTCAAATCGGATCTCGGCGCTGAACAAGGTGTAGCGCCAAGATGCCCAGATGGATACGAGCGGATCACCTCCTCCGAAGAGTGCGAGGCAGCTGCCGGCGCCTTACAACTTACCTGGGACGATGAGGGCCATTGGACCGCGTTTCCTCAGGCGTGCTGGATAAAGTGGCCTTATAACACCGTCCACTTCAACCTGAACCTGGACGAAGATGAAATTGACTGTGTGTCCAACAGACATTGCAGAGGGGCCAGCACCATCTGCAAGCGCACGCAACTGTCACCCCCTCCATTAAGCCCATTGCCCCCGGCCGCACCTCCCCTCCCCCCGGCCGCACCTCCCCCCAGCTCGCCGCACGCCAGCCCGCCGCCCGCCAGCCCGCCGCCCGCATCGCCTCTCGGCGGCGACGATTACAAGGCGGTCATTGTGATCGAAGCCTTCGGCGGCCTCGACACTTTCAACATGCTCATGCCGCACTCTCTCTGCGACGCGGCCGCCGGAGGCTACGACGAGTACCTCCAGGCGCGCGGGGGGCTGTTCACCGAAGCGGAAGACAGCGGCGTTGGGCTCAGGCAGGACGCCCTCCAACAGATCGCTGCAAACGCGAGCGCGAAGCGGCAGCCGTGCGACGTAATGGGGCTGCACCCAAAGCTGGTGAAGACAAAGGCGATGTATGAGAGTGGAGACGCGGCGGCATACGCCAACATCGGCGCGCTCGTCGAGCACCTTACGCCCGACGAGTTCTTCGGCCTCATAAAAGCGAAAAGGGACACTCCCAATGCGCTCTTCTCGCACAACAAACAGCAGGACTTTATGCAGACGCTCTCAAACAATCAGTTTGAGCCGGGCATACTCGGGAAGGTGATGAGCGCGCTCGACACCCCGGCGTGCGACGCGCAGGGCAACGCGAGCGCCGGCAGCGGCCGCACGTCGTACAAGACCGGGCTGTACGCCATGTCTGGTGGCATGCCGCGAGCAATGACAGGAGGGCCCAGCCTCGCGGTCGCCATCGACTCGAGGCAAGGCGACATCCGCCGGCTTTCGGAGTACGAGCAGCTCTGGCGCCACATCGAGGACATGACGGCCGCGCCCTCGCGCTCGGTCTTCGCCGAGACGCACTCGCGCGTGCTGGGGCGGGCGATCCAGGACGCGGAGACACTCGGCGATGCGATTGACGCGGCAACAACAACGACGACCTTCAACGACTGCTGCGATCTTGGCGGGGGTTGCGGCTGTACATTTGCAATGAAGCTGCGCACCGTCGCGCGCGTCATCAAGGCGCGCAGCGCGACGGGCGTGCAGCGCGCGGCCTTCTGGATGGGGACGAGGGGTGTCGACGCGCACGCGTCGATGGACTCTCCGGGCGACGGCATAATGTCGATGATCGACAACTCGGTCGACGACTTCCGGAAGGAGATGGTGGCGCAGGGGTTGTGGGACAAGGTGACCGTCATCACCCTCTCCGAGTTCGGAAGGACGATCATCGGTAACGGGCGGGGGACAACGCACGCGTGGGGCGGGAACCATCTGATATACGGCGGTGCGGTCAACGGCGGCCGGATCCTAGGGCAGTACCCGTCGAGGCTCGGCCCCGAAGGCGAGCGCACGCGCAACGACCGCGGCACGATCATCCCGACCGAGCCGTGGGAGAGCATGTGGCAGCCGATCGCGCAGTGGATGGGGGTCGCACCGTGCGACCTGCCAAAAGTGATGCCACACTTGCGCAACTTCCCGGTCGCGGGAGAGGGGCGAGTGCTGAGGGTGGAAGATGTGTACGAGGCGTGAGCCCCACTCTCCCCACCTCCCGCACAGCCCCCTTCGCCACTCCCGCCGCCCCCACCCCCCGCACAGCCTCCCTCTTTGCCGCCGACAGCCGTGCCCACCGCCGTGCCCACTGCCGTGCCCACCGCCGCTGCCCCCACCTCGCCGCCACCGCCTGCTCCTCCGCCACCAGCACCCCCGCCGCCGCCGCCCACGCCGCCGCCACCCTCGCCACCGCCTCCAACACCTTCGCCGCCACCGCCTGCTACCCCACCCCCGTCGCCGTCACCGCCTCCACCATCGCCATCGCCGCGGTACACACAAGACAACAACAAATACCCTATGGTGCCGGCTGCGCTGTGAGCAGGGCCGCCCTGTGGTGCCTGGGCGCCGTGCGTGCTGACTGGCGAATAGAATGGGGGAGACGGGGGCTCCCCGAGGCGTCCAGGCATACTAGGCCTCTAGTAGGCAACCAGGGAGACTATACAGGCCTGCAGAGCCAAAAAATACATATTGCGGTTCGTTCGCGGTTCGTTCGCAGTTCAGACGAACTTCCCTGGTTTCCTCGCCCTGCGGGTGTGAAGCGGGGGGGGGGGGGGGGGGAGAAAAGAAAAGGCTCGAGTTCACGAACTAGTTCGAGGGTTCGGGCACCCAAGGGCGAACGACCGAACCGATGCAGCGAACCAAGGGGATGCCGTCCAGAGCGAACTCCGAAACCGAACGAATCGCGAGTTCACCGAACCAGTTCACGAACCAGTTCGCCAGTTCGCCGGCGAACTCGAAGGGCTGAGCTGGGTGAGGAATCCTGCCCGGAGGCTGAGTGCGTGGAAAGGGGACGGGCAGAATCAGATCGAGTAGGCAGAACCGGAAAAGGAGAGTGAGAATCAGAAGAAACGGACACGAATCCCTCTCGAGCCTCCGCATACAGAATCCTGTCTTGGGTGGCAGAATCGCTAGTGCAGAATCCTCAGGCGTGGACAGGGTTCTCCAAGACTGACTTAATCGGGAAGTCGGTAGTATGAGCGAGTATGAGTCTGGCTGGTATGAGTGCCGGGGCCCCGTTTCCGCACTGCTGCCACGGTGCTGCGCGGCGCACGGTGCCTCCGGGGGCCCCGCCTCCCCCCAGAGCAGCGATCGAGGAGTGAGAGAAACGAGAACTTCGCGTCCCCTGTGTGAATGGAAAATGCGGGGAAAGACTTGTCTGTGGGGGCTCGTCCAAAGAGCGGGTTAGATATGTTATGTCTTATGAATCCCTCAAACAACCGAGACCGTGGGTGAAAAGCCCTAAGTAACGCCTATAACCGGCGAAAAGAGAAAGAGACGCGGGCCGCGGCTCTGTTTTTGCCCGGCCGCGCGCAGCGCTAATCGGGCGTCCTTTGCTCCTCCGCGAGATATAGGGGCTGTAAAAAGGACGGGTCGGCTGCAAAAATGCAAAAAGGACGGAGGCCTCGTTCGAATGGCGCGCAGCGCCGGCGCGCAGCGCCACGCCGCCAGGCGTCCGCCGGAGACTTCTGCTGCGGCCACACTCCGGCAAGCTTGCCGCGCGCAGCGCCCCGCGCCGCAGGCCCGCCGGAGGCTCCCCGGCCGACACACCCCGGCTGCTCTCGCGGGCGCTGGAGCGCCGGCGCGCAGCGCCACGCCGCCAGGCGTCCGCCGGAGGCTCTCGCTGCGGCCACACCCCGGCAAGCTTGCCGCGCGCAGCGCCCCGCGCCGCAGGCCCGCCGGAGGCTCCCCGGCCGACACATCCTGTCGGTCTTTCAAACGCGGCGGAGCGCTCGACGATCTGGGGCCCCCACTATCTCCTCTGCGACGACGTCTCCAGCCGAAAGCTCTTGGCTCGAGCTTCACCACCTAGTTCCGTCGCCGACCGCCCGCTCGCGCCGAACCGATTTCGGCCGCCAGCCGCTGCCGCCTTTCGGTGGGGGCACACGCACCCCCCCCCCCCCCTCCCTCCCGCCGCGCCCGAGGCGGCGCCGAGGCCGGCGCCTTGCACCCGGCCCGCGGCCGGCACCGCCTCGTCCCACCACTGACCGCCCTGCGGCCCCTGCGCAGGCGTGCCACAGTCGTCGCTCAAAAGCGACGGCCGGGTGTGGGCTGCTCCCTTGCCCCGTCACCCGCCGCGCCCTCGCCCGGCCGCCTCACCGCGCACGGAGCGCTCGCTGCTCGCCGCCGCCGCCGCGCGTCCCCGCGCCGCCACGCTTGCCCTTGCCTTGACGCGCTCTGCGCCAGAGCGCGCGTCTCTGGCAGACGGAGCAGCGTCCGCGCCAGCGGTCGCTGCTCCGCCCCTCTGTCGCGCGCGCAGCGCGCGCGCTGCCGCCGCCGCCGCCGCCGCCCCCTCCTCGCCGTCTTACCCTCCGTGGGGTGTGTGCTGCGCGCGTGCGCGCGCGCGCAGCGCACGGCAGCGTCCCCACCCCTACCCTCCGTCGCACGCTCGCGCGCGCCACGCCGCACGCGCACAGGCCACACAGGCGACAGACACAGGGCGCTGCGCCCTGCGGCCTGGGCGCCTGCGCGGTGCGCGCCCCCGCCCGCCGCCCCCGCCCCCGCCCCCGCTCCCAAGCGCCCCTTCCGCGGTGTGTCTCGTGTAGAGAGAATATGTGATTATGTGAGACCCTGTGTGGCTGTGCGTGTGGGTGTGCGTAGCAAGTCGTGGAAGATCGGTGCGCCCCCCGCCGGCGCCTCCGCTGCGCGCTGCCGGAGCCGCCGTGTCGCGTGTGTGCGACACATATAGCTGTGGCGCAAGTTTGTGTTTGAGACTTTGAGAGTGAGTGAGAGCCTCTAACTATCAAAGAATAAAAGATGAGAGAGAGAGAGAGATTTTTATTAACCAAACAACTCTAACAGATGAGTTTGTCGTAGCGGCTAAAAAGAAAGAAAAAGAAAACAGACAACCCAAGAGAGGGATGGGAGGACGGCACGCCGCCACCACACAGGGATTTTAAGGAGAGGAGTGTGGTGCGCTAGCCGTCGCCCACCCTAGGGAGTCTGCCTCTTCCTATCTCTCTTCGCAGTCTTCTCTCGCCGCTTCTCGCTGCAACCTTCATGCCACCTCGCGGTCGTCCCACTCTCGTCGTTCTCTCCCTTGTCATTTCCTCCTCTGTCGCGTCGTTCTCTTCTGCCTCGTAGCGGCTGTTAGGGACCCGTTAGTTCGTTTGCTTTTTCTTTCCGAGACCCGCACACCTAGCGAGCAAGCGGCACAGCAAAGACGTGTGCGGATGCAGATCGAGCACGAGGAGGAGAGCCGAATGCAGATCGACGATGAGGAGAGCTGCGCGCTCGGCGCCACATCCTCGCCGCAGCCGTCGGACGCCAGCGCCACCCTCGCCACTGCGGCGCCCGCCCGATTCGACGTGACGCCCGCCGCCGCTGAATCTCCCGACGAGTCGCTTCCGGACCTACTTCAGCAGCACGCTGCAAATTTGCTGCAGCAGTTGGACGCTGAGGGGGAGATTCCAGACGGCCTCCCCGTCAAGGTTGGAAGGGACACGCCATCGGTGTGCTGCTGCTCTGCCGCCCCGCTCGTACACCTCCCGCCGCCACATATCAAACTGCTCATGCCCGCTCCCCATCCCAACAGTGTATCGATGCCGCGCTCGAGCACGAGCGCACTAAGGAGCCGCTCGGATCGATCCTCCGTCGGCGCGGGTCCCTTGACAAAAACACGCGGCATGTCACAAAGTGGCTGCCTGCGGTGCGGAGGCTGCTTGAGTGCGGCGTGCTGCATTTTGGCCCCGTCGGACCGACTGCGGAGCAGGCTGCGCTGCGAGAGCGGTACGCCGAGCTGGTCACGCAGTCGCGCCGCGCTCTCGTAGAGGCGAAGCTGCCTCGGCGTCGCGGAAACGGCGGCGACGTCAACGGCTCGCGGCCGTTCTTGGACTGCTTCGAGCCCGCACTCACCGCCGCCGTCCGCTTTCGAGCGGGCGACGCGAGCTCCGCAGAGCAGGCGGCTGCCGACTGCGGCGTCACGAAGGGGGCGGTGCTCTTCTGGGACGAGCAGCTAGAGTGGGCGGCAGACCCGGCTAAGCGGCAGCGCGTCTTCGCAGTGCCGCAGCCCTCTCGGGACGCGGCTGGCGAGCCGAGCGGCGTCGAGGCGAGCGGCGGCGGCGAGGCGAGCGGCGGCGGCCCGCCTGCCGCTGGAGCTGGAGATGCGGCTGGCGAGCCGAGCGGCGGCGAGGCGAGCGGCGGCGGCCCGCTTGCGGCTGGAGCTGGAGATGCGGCTGGCGAGCCGGCCGGGCTGCGCGATGAGGGGCAGCAGCTGCGCGAGGAGGTGCAGCGGCTGCACGCAGAGGTGCAGCGGCTGCGCGCAGAGGGGCAGCGCTCTGAGTCGCTCTCGAGCGAGCTCGAGAAGCTGCAGCTCCTCCCACGGCCAGGGCCGCCGCCCGGGCTCCCCCGCTGGAGGTTTGGGCCCGATACCGTTTGGGACCGGCCGGTCCGGAAGCACTGCAGCGAGATTGCCCTCGGAACGTTGGAGTTCGGCGCCGGGATCGTGACCTTTGAGCGGGACGAGATTCGATGGACCTTCTCCATGCCGGAATCCCACTCGTCTCACTGCTTCCCGTGGCCCTCGTGGACGCTGAAGCTGAGGACTGCAAGTCTCTGCTCCGCGTCCGCGAGCGACATCGACTTCGACCTCTCCCTGCGCGGCTTTGTGGACGTGCCGTTGGACTTGCGAGGCTACGACCTTTCCTGGGAGTTGTGCCGTTTTGCTCCCAGGACGTCGCCGACCACTTCAATCGGCACGTCCATCGCCGACCACTACGACCCCTTCTCCCAGCCCGGTGCGCGGCACTCCGCTATGCGACCAGCGCGCCAGCACACGCGACCCGCCCCTTCCGACGCTCCTTTCCTGTTGTTGCGCAGGCTCGGCCAAGAGCTACATCCGCCTCCGGTTCGACAGCAGCAACGACCGCCTCGAGGCGCTCGAGGCTGTGCCGAGGATTCGCGAAATTCTCCGACTAACAATTATGACGGACGACTGTGGCGGCTACTATTGGGGGCCCTTCCACCCGCGCGCGCAAGATGAGCCGTGGATGGCCGCAGAGCGAGAGAGGCGCGGACGGAGAGACGAGCGGTACGACCCGGCAGCGGTAGCGCGTTTGTGGGAGGAGGGCGAGAGGGCCAGAGAGGAAGCGGGAGAGGCAAGCGCAGCCGCGGCGTCGCAGCCGGCAGCGTCACCGCGGCAGGGCGCGGAGCCGGAGAGGCAAGCGCTGTCGGCCTTCTTCGACTATCCGGCAGCGCAAGCTCTCGCCGGCTGTCAGGCCTCGTGGAACCCAGCTGGGGTCTAGCTGTGTCCTGTGATCCGTCGAACTTTTATGTACGTAAAAGAGGAATGCAGAACATCGGCCAGGGGAGGGACGACGCGGCCAGAAAGAGGTTAGCGTTTGTTGTTGATGTTGTCTTAATTTCCAGCAACGACGAACGAGCAAGCAAACCCTGCCTAGACCGAGTTCGAGTACAGCTAAATAAACCTAAAGAGACCCACCGGGGGCTCCCCACCTTCGTGTGAGGGCCCGTGAACATCTTCAGCTTGAGAGAGAGAGAGTTTTGAAAACCAACAAGAAATCGCGACGGCTCACCCTCTACCTACCTACCTAGCAACACAAACAAACTCTCTCTCCTACCTAGCTAGCCAGCGCGAACTCGCCGTCTGAGCCTAGCGCAGCGCGAACTCGCTCTGAGCCTAGCGCAGCGCGAACCCGCGCACATAAAAGCTTTTGCGCAGCAACCCGCGGCCGGGCAACCCGCACCCGAACTTATTCTTGCTGCACATCGCTCTCGCGAGAACGAGTCCGAGGATAGCTGCTCGGCAGCATTCCCAGGAAACGCACACCGCTTCCTTCCGTCGCCGACCCACCGGCAGATGTGTCGCCCCTTCCCGCCGTCAGCGCCGAGCCCGCTCAGCTCGCGCGCGCGGCTGCCGCGGCCAAACTCGCTGGCCAAGATAGATGAGTCGCAGACGGCGTCGCCAAAGGAGCTGCAGCAAGGCCTAGACGCGGTGGGCAGCGGCACAGACTCTCCAGATGTGCGCCGCTCTTCCGGGCTGCAGTCGCTGACCAACGACTCGTCCTCCTGGGCGCCCGGCCAGCACGCCTCTGCGCTCCCGACGGGAGTCTTCACGCCGCAGACGCTTGTCTACATCCTGGTGTGGTATGTGACGGGCGCGCTGACCAACTCGACGTCCAAACAGTCGCTCCAGCAGTTTGAGAAGGGGCGCGCGCCGTGGATGTCGCTGACGCTGATGCAGCACGTGTGTGCGACCGCCGCTGGCACCTTTGCGCTGCGTGTCGCGGGGCTCCGGTGCGGCCTCCCTGCCGGCCTCCGGCCTCCCTGACGCGCGCTCCCAGCCGCGCGGGCCTCCCAGCTTGCGGGCCTCCCAGCTGCGCGGGCCTCCGCCCGTGCCGCCGGCCGCTGACGGGCGCGCGTGCTTCTGTGCCGCAGGAGGTACAAGGAGCTGCCCGCCTCTGCGCAGACGTGGGGCTTCTACCGCATGGTGCTCGTCTACTCGCTCGGCTTTTGCATGACGAACGGCGCGTTCGGCGCCGTCAACGCCTCCTTTGTCGACACGGTCAAGGCGGGCGAGCCGCTCGCGACGATGCTGCTCACGGTGCTCTTTCTCTCCGACGCGCCGCCCGTGACGCTGCCCATCTTCCTCTCGCTCCTTCCCATCGTGGGCGGCGTCTCCATCTCGGCGATGGCCGAGGTGCGCCGCGCGCCGCGCCGCGCCGCGCAGGCGCCCGCCGTGCTGCGCTCCACCGGCGCAGCCCCGCCCGCAGGCGAGCTTTTCGTGGGTCGGCTTCAGCCTCGCGCTGGGATCCAACATTTGCAACGCCGCCCGCTCCATCTGCGCCAAGATGCTCAAGACAGAGCTGGGGCGCAACATGGACAACGCCTCGCTCTTCCTGCACGTAAACTACTACGGCGTGCTGCTGCTGCTGCCGGCGGTCCTCTTCTTCGAGGGGCCGATCCTGGTCTCGCTCTTCCGCGCTGGCGGCAAGCCGGCGCGGCTGTTTTGCCTCAACGGCCTGCTCTACTACATCAACAATCAGATGAACTTTCTCGTCCTCGAGAAGGCTCGTCCGCCCCGCCCCTCGCCGCTCCCCCGCCCCACCGCCCGCCACCCGCCCTGCTCCTCCTCCGCCGACAGGTCGACGCCGTGACGCACGGACTCATCAACTGCGGCCGGCGCGTAGCAAACATTGGCTTTGCCATCGTCTGGTTCGGCATCCCGGTCACCATGTACAATGGGCTGGGCATCGGCCTCGCACTGCTGGGCGCCTTCTTGTACATGAAGGCCAAGCAGATGTCCGTCCCGAGTAGGGCGACGCCTTCTGCCAGGACAGCCGCCAGCAAGGCGCAGTGAGGTGGCGGCGCTCGGCCTGCGGGCCGCCAGTTCGCGGCCCGCCTCGCTGGCTCTTCCCCGGCCTCTCCTGGGGGAGCGCTGTAACATTGTATTCGCCGCAGAGCGGCGGTACCGGCTTAGCCTCGCCCTTTCGCCCCACCCTTTTCTTGTCCGCTTGCACCGCACTGCAGCAGTCTTCTTGTGCGAGCGGCATGTGCATGCCCGCGCCCAGCCTCTCCCGCCCCTCGCTCGGCGCCCGCTCGCTGTGGGTCCCCGGTTTAGTACGTACCGAAGTCCGGCGCTGTGTGGGTGCCGTCTGGGCTGCGAGAAGGGAGAGAGAGAGAAGAGATGTGTGGGTGACTTGTAGGTGTTCCGTCTAACATACAGCACACAGGTCCGTGTGCGGGGGGCGTTTAGTATATGTCTATGTGACAACGAACGGAGCCGCGCGCGGGTGTACGCCGATCGCCGCACGCGACATACGCGCGGGCGGCGCTTATAGAGAGGGGGTTAGCGGCGCGAATAGCAATAGGAATTACCGCGAGGCGCGCCGCGCGCGGGCGGGGCGCCGCCGCCGGCGCGCGGCCCGGCCCGCCGGCCCGGGCGCGGCGCCCCTAGCGGCGGCGGACGAGGGCGCTCTCGTGAGCGGCTCGAAGAGGTGTGCGCAGTGGGGCGCACGAAAATGACAACAACAATAACACACGTGAGAACGAGGTGTTTTTGTGACAGTTCGAGACGATCAGCATATCGGGACGAGCACGAGGCGCGACGCGTGCCTTGCCTGTGGACACGTTCTAGGCTTGCGCATAGGCCGGCCAGGCCGGCGTGCGCAGCACGGGCCGCGCTTCCGATCATGAAATCAGTCCCCCGCCACTGCCCACCCCTCTCCATGTCATGTCCATCTCTCACAGACTGCGAGCGTTCACGGAACATCGCACTCGTCGCTCTCGGGGTGCCACGCGCAGTCGGACTGCATGGTCGCGAGCATGGCTTCGGGCGCGCGACTGAGCGCCTCGGCCGAAACGGGTTGTAAGGGCCAGTCCCCGCCAGAGCTGAGGACATCCAAGGCCCCTTGGACGGCGGCAGGTGCTGCGGCGCTGAGCGACGGGTCCGTCGCCAAGGAGGCAGCAGAGCTGCCGATGGGCGCGAGGGTACACTCCTCCCCTTGCTCGCACGCGTCCTCGCACTGCTCCGGCTCCGCCGTGGCCCAAAAGCACGGATCGCTCGCAAACTCCTCTCCGTTCCCTGAAGCGGAAAGTGAGGCCTGCGTCGCGGTGCTATCGATGGTGGGGACGGCTGAGTTCCACCAGTCCTCGTAGAGGTATGCAGGTATGGGCGGGCGGAATTTGACAGAAGGGCCCAGAGTTATCGCGAGCACGGGCAGGGCACATACTGAGAGCAAGAGCATGGGACGACTCTGGGGAGTGGAGATCGCAGGAGATATGATGAGCGTGTTTTTATTTTTAAGAGAAATTCCGCTTGGGCTTAATTTGGTACGAGTATCTCACACAGACGGACCAAACCGTCCGACATCAAGCGCCCATGCCGCATGCATGCAGGCGCCTGCTTCATCCATGACATTCTGGTGTGTGCACTATTCGTGGCGTCGTGTCGCCAGCGAGATGTCCAGGACCCACTCGAGAGGTTTTCCCCTTCCTCCCTGCGGCCGGCCACGACCCCATGGCGGCACCGAGCCTCCACAAGACTGCCCAATCGAGCACTGCCCAAGCGATCGCCAGCAGCAGCCCGGAGCCCGCGCAGAGCGAGAACGAGGCCGGAAGTGGGCAGCTCCAAGGACACGGAGACGAGCAGCTCTGCCAGTGCTCACTCACCATCTCCACATGCCTGGCGGCTCCAGCGAGGAGGAATAAGCTCGCAGAGGCAACCACCGCGCGGAGAAAGCTGGATGCCGCCTCGGCGTCGTCGTTGCCCCGCGTCCGCCTTCGCCTCCGCACATGGCGAGGCCGAGGGATACACGCAGCTAGCACCGTTCCACGTCTCGCTCACGCTGAGAAAAAATCTGAAACGGCGTGCAGCAGAGTCACCGACGAGTCGGTCCGCGTGACTCCTCGTGTCCCGTACCGTTCTCACACATCCATAAACTCACTTTGGCCTCACTGAAGCGATGCCTCAATCCTGAATCCTCAGATTTTAGATTAGGACGCTGTGGGCCCTCTAACACGGGCCTCGAGACACGGGCAGGAGCCCCACGGCGACACCACACACCCCTGGGGAGTCGACTCGCATCGATCGGTTGCCACCTTACATCTGGTTAGTGGTTACCTCCATGAACGGCGAGCGTTTACTTTTTGTCGCCGTCGCCAAAACATCTGTCGATGATCCAGTCCGACTCCGAGCCTCCCTGCTGACCGTTTAGCGTTTTCGGACCGTTACCTTCACGGAGCGTCGCCGTGGCCGCGTTCTGGTCTGCCCACGCCATTCTAAAACGTCTAGGACGAGCTCAGAGGCTAAGGGCGCATCCTGTGGGACCATCTAGCTCTAGTTTACTGGGTCCGCGGAGGCGGTCGTCGGGCTCGGCGCACCCCCGTCTCGAACGTGTGTGCTCTCTGTCTGTCTCTGTCCCAGCTGTTTCGGCTAAGTCGTTTTGTACCGGATTTCAATGCTAGTGGCAAAACCGCGGAACGAAAATTGGCGTTTAATTTCGCGCACCTGCTGTCGAGCGGTGATCTCACCGATTCTCGCAAGATGCGCCCGCCCGCCGCCGGTCAGTCGTCGAAATAATCCTCCCCGGCGGCGTAGTCCGCTGCCGCGCTGTACTGGCCGTGCCCCGAGTACCGCGCCTGACAGGTAAGGGAAGGAACACTTCTCCACACACACACGAGGTGGTGGGGCGAGGGCCAAGCTCGGCCCTCGCGACTCGACATCTAACGTATGAGTGTGTGCGTGCGTGCGTGCGTGCGTGCGTGCGTGTGAGTGCGCCTGCATCTGATCGTAGAGCTGCTGCCGTGGCGCCGCCGCGCCGCCGTGCCCCGCGCCGCCGTAGCCACCGTAGCTGGTGCGGCGGCTTGGGCTGCCTCGCCGCCCCGGGCTGCCGCGCTGCGACGCACCGCCCGCGCCGCCGCTGCGCCGCTCGGGCTTGCGGCGGCACTGGAAGTAGACGGAGGCGAGGACGACACCCGCCGCGACGAGGGCGTGCGGCCACCACGGCTGGGCGGGCGGGGAGTAGCCGAGCCCGCTGCGAAAGTGGGCGACGCGCCTGAGGGGGGCGTGTGTCTCGGACGTGTCGTGGACGTGTCGTGGACAGTGCCCATACACGAACAGAGGACGACGCGCCTGAGGGGGGCATGTCTCGGACATGTCGTGGACGTGTCGCGGACGTGTGCATGCCGTCCCACTGCGAGAATTGCGAAATTGGGCGGCGCGCGCGCCCCGCGCGAGCGATCACGACGAGAGAGCCGGCCGCCTGTTCACACCCGCCAGCTGTGAAGAGGAGGCGCGCCCCGCGCGAACGATCGCGACGAGAGAACCAGCCGCCTCCACATGCGTGTTCTGGGTCCAAGGTGGATCATCGTGGCCGCCGTCCCCGTCGTGCAAAGCACCGGCGAGCGGCTGGGAGTGCGCGACTTGGGAGAGCGAGGCGGGCGCGCCGCCGTACATGCCGCTCACGTTGTAGACGACAAGCCGCCGCGCCGCCGCGAGCAGCAGGTGCCTATGCTGTAGCTGGTCGTTAATGAATTGGTGTGCAGCACTGAGCCGCCGCCGCGAGCAGCAGGCGCCCCCTCACGGCGGCCAAACCGACCCCTCCCGCCCCCGCCCCTACCCCCGCCCCTACCCCCGCCCCTGCCCCCGCCCCTACCCCCGCCCCTGCCCCTGCCCCCGCCCCTGCCCCCGCCCCCGTCGCCATCGCGCGGGGCAGCGACTCGAGGAACACACAGCTGGCCTTGCGTGGCCTAAGGAGTCCAAAACACGTACATCAGCAACTAGCGACGCGAGGTACGCACAGCCGGCCTCGCGATGCCGCGAGGCGGAGGAGGCGTCGGCGACGCGGCCGCGCGTGTTGAAGGCGTGCACAGTCCCCTCCCTCGTCGCGGCAAAGAGCAGGCCTAATTAGTGCGCCCAATCGGTTGAATACTCCTTCGTTCGACTGCTGCTGTGTCGCGGCGAAGAGCAGACCGGGCAGGACGGCGTCGAAGGCGAGGGCGCCTAGGAGAAGGCTCCGAGAAGGCTCCGGGAAGGCTCCTGCAAGGGTGCGGAAGAGGTTGCGTCGAAGGCGAGGGCGCCGATGGCACTGTCCGGCGGTAGCGGGCATTCGCGCACAGTGGCAGGCGACGAAGCGGCGGCGATGCCTGTTCACGGACGGCGGGTGTGAAGAGACGCTGTTCACACTCACGGCTGCGGCGACGAAGCGGCGGCGATGCCGACCACCAGGAGCTGGTCGGGCGCTGCGAGTGCGAGAGCGGTGGCGGAGTGCGCGACGGCGGAGAGGCGAGAGAGGCCTACGTCGGAGAGATGCGGAGAGGTGGGGAGAGGTGGGGAGAGGTGGGGTGAGATGCGGTGAGAGAGGGGAGAGACAGAGAGAGATGGAGATATACAGAGAGATATGGAGAGATATGGCGGCAAGGCGAGAGAGGCTTGTGAGGTGAATGCGCCAACATGAGGGCGGGAGGACGGTCTCGTGCAGAGTATTCAGAGCACCCACGGAGCCCGTTGAGGGCTACAGTTGAACACGGCCAAAGACAGCGGGATAGGGTGTGTCCTCTTGAGCTTCTAGGGAGAGAGGCCGGTAGGTAAGGACATGGCGGAGCCGCCTGCTAACAAACAATGCAAATCAACGTCCATGAACTAACGGAGGAGCTCATTAGTAGGTGTGGACGTGGCTGGGCCTGCTGCCTCGGGGATGAGGGCCACCTATTCGTTACTTCACTCCTCTGCGCCTAGTGGTTGTCCAATCAACGCCTGCTCCCGCGGCGGCCAGGCCCACCTGCCCGTCCGAGCGGCACGCGACTAGAGACCCTCCTCCTCCCCCTCCCCCTCCTCCTCCCCCTCCTCCTCCTCCTCCTCCCCCTCCTCCCCCTCCTCCCCCTCCTCCTCCTCCTCCTTGCAGCCTGGTGGCGCTCCCGCGCTGCCCGCCCCTCGTCGCTGCCGCCGGCGCCGGGAACAGGGCGACCACGCGCCTAGTGGAGATTGACGGAGATTGATGAAAGAAGGGAGAGGAAGGAAGATTGAAGAGAGGAAGGGAGAGGAAGGGAGAGGAAGGGAGAGGAAGGGAGTACTAACAGAGCGACCACGCGCCCGCCGTCTGCCGGGTCGCCGCCACGTTCGCTCACTGCCAGAGACGACGACGCCGACACCGCCTCCTCCGCCTCCGCCGCCACCGCCGCCGCCGGCTTGGGAGGTGACCACGACACGTTCTGCGCGGCATCCAGCCGGAGGACGAGCGGGAGGGAGGCCTAACGGTGCTCAGTGACGAACCAATGGGAGAGCTAATTGATGAGTAGGCGTCTGGCGTCGGGCGAGCGGGAGGAATGCCTAATCAGTTGTTAGCCAAAGGGGTAGTTGATGGAGTAGACAAGAGGCCGGTCGGCTAGCGAAGCCTCCTCCTCCTCTGACGCCTCGGGCGGAGGGGCGAGGCGGTACG
Organism: Emiliania huxleyi CCMP1516; assembly: GCF_000372725.1. NCBI lineage: Eukaryota > Haptophyta > Isochrysidales > Noelaerhabdaceae > Emiliania > Emiliania huxleyi. The sequence goes on along the minus strand of NW_005199649.1, from coordinate 82,771 downwards.
AGTGCAGCAGGAAGGCGCCTGTGAGTTGATTAATCAACGAATTGACAAGTTGGTGACTCGGTGAGGCGGTGCGAGGGCGCCTGTGATTGAAGGAGCGGGAACGAGAGCAGTCAGAAGGGGCGAATGGGGCGGTACGAGAGCAGCAGGAAGGCGCCTTCCAGCGGCGATGGCATGGCCGCCCAGAGCCACACGGGGCCTGGCCCACCTGTTCACGGCTGGAGGCGTGAAGAGACGCTGCCCACACCTCGCATCATGTTGGCCCACCTGTTCACGGCTGGAGGCGTGAAGAGACGCTGCATGGCCGCCCAGTTTTGGCGCACGCGCTCTCCCGCCCGCGCTGAAGGAGAGGGCCTATTCAACACATCCTCCAGCGTTGGCGCGTGCCTCTACCACACCGCACTCTGCGGCCGCGCGTCAGCAGCTGCCTCGGCAGCGGCTGGCAGTTCTACGGGCGGGGCAAGAGGCCTCCCGTCGGCGCCGCGCAGGAGGAGCCTGAGGACAGACGGCCAGCGGTGCAGAAAGAGCACGGGCAAGAGGATGGACCAAGAGCGGTGTGTGTGGCAGTCCACGGGTCTGTGCGGCGACGCAAGATGATCGACCCAGCGCAGTGTGTGGTGGGGAGGCAATCACTGCAGTGTGTGGTGTGGTGGCAATCACTGGTGATACGAGCGGATACACTGTGGGTACATGTCTGAGGAAACCTGCCGCCGACGCCGGCGGCGACGAAGCGCGGCGTCTCGGAGGCGGGCGCCGAGCGCCGCGACGCACCCGCGGGCGAGAAGCCGCGCGAGATGGCGACGGCGGTCACCTCGTCCTCGTGCGCCTCCGTGTGCAAGCGAGAGAGCTGCGCCGCGCTGAGCCGGGCGGCGCCAGCCTCCTGCGCCGGCTCCACACGCGCTGCAACCGGCGAGGGAGGAGTGACGCTGGTCACAATCTGGCCCGCAGCCGTATCTGTGGCGACATCAGCCGTGTTGGATGCGGGCTGCTTGCCGGGAAGGCGTGCCGCAGCCTCCAGCGCTGCGACACGGAGCTCGACGGCCTCCAGCGCTGCACGCAGCGTTCGGATCTCCTCCTCGGCGGCAGAGCACGTGTCGCGATCCTTGTTGCGGCCGAAGGAGAAGCCCATGGCGGGATCTATAGTGTTGGTTTGGGGTTGGCTACAGTGGAGAGCAATGGCACATCGGGAAAGAAACACTTGGCGTAAGAAAAACACGAGGTGTGGTGGCGGGAGGGTGAACCCCCTGCCCAGCCCCCCTCCGTGTCGCGATGCGCTCCCCGCTCCCGTTCCCCTGTGTCCCTGATCGTCCTACAAGATCCTGCTCGTGCAGGTGGGGACCCTGTCCTTCTCCCACCCCTCGTTTGGCGTGTGCCCAGTGTTGTGAGAGAGAGTTTTGTTGTAAAATTCTTCGCGTAAATTCTTTTTTCTGACGATATCTACCCTTATAAGTCTCTCGTGTCGGCGCCGACGCTCTTGGTTTAACCGTAGAACGTCCCAGCCGAAATCCGCCCGCCACGGATCGATCAGTCCACAATCGTCGGCCCGCAGCGACCCGCAGCGATGGATGCCGCCGCCCCCCCGGCCCCTGCGGCTGACGCGCCGATGCACGACCGGCCTCCGTCGGATGGCTCTCCGGCCTCTCCGGCCGCTGACGCGGCCGCCCATGCTGCTGCCGATCCGGTCCCTCTCACGCTCAGCGATATCCGCACAAGCTACGACAACTTCGAGGTCGCCGGCTTTGGCCAGGTGCCCACCACCTGCTTGCCTCCATGTTCACGCTTCGCGCCCCTTCCCCCCCTCTGACGCCGCCGTATGACCGTAGGTGAGGGGCCCGACTACCCGCCTGGAAGGCGCTCTCATCAGCAAGTCACCCAGGCACCAACTCCTGGGCGTTTACGCTTGACTACGAAACCATGCAGTGGATGCAGCTCGATCAAAACGGCGACGCCAACAGCTGGTCCCTGGGTGAGTTCCTCGCCCAGGATGAGGTGCGAGTCATGATGCTCGACCCAGCGTGCACCAAGTCGCTCACATTCCGTGAGTTCGTCAACGGGCCGAACACACTCTCCAAGTCGACTGCGATCTCGAACTCCGACAACTGGACCGGTGCACCATGCGGAGGACGATGGCTCCCTCGACGACATCCCTTCATCGACGGACGCCTTCACCGCCGCCGGCCCTGGGCCATCCAGCGCGGCCTCCGACGGCCTGCACGTGATCGAGCGGGTACAGAAACGGTGGCTGCCGCAGCTCACACCCTAATCGATCTGCCTTAGGCACGGAGCCAACGAAGCCATCGCGCATGCCCGCATCGCGTGCGGCTCCGAGGTCTCCCGCCGAGACCGGCTCGGCGCGGCGCGTGGCCGCACGCCGCCGTTGAAAAGGCGATAGGAGAGGGGAGAGCGCCGGCCACATCGAGCGAGCGCTGACGTGTAAGGTGTCTGTGCTGCTCCGGTGTGTGTGGGATTCTGCCTCCCCCCCCATCAGTGCGGCGAGTTGTTTGCGGCGCGATGCCCGATCGTGTGCGATAGCCTCCATTGGCATTGTGCGTGGTGTGTCGGTGTGTCGGGGTCGTCCGGAGCGTGTGGCGGCGCCGTTGCATGCAGCGACTGCTCCACGTGCCACGAACGTGACTGACTGATGAGTGCCACGACTGCTTTGACTGACGTGACTGACTGATGTGTGATGAGAAATGAGTGCTGATGGATGATCTCCGACAACCCAAAACCAAAATGCAAATGCGGAGTGGCCCACTTTGGCGTGCAGATCCTGCGTCTCTCACTGCCCGAACAACAGAGACGGGTACCGCCGCAGGTCCCACACTAGTGTTTATATATGCCGCGCTCTCCAGCGGACAGCGCGGCCAGCGCTCTCCACGTCGACGCCGAGCTCGCGGTGATTGGCTCCGGCCCAGCTGCCCTCGCCTTGCTTGCTCGGCTCGCTCGCGACGATCCGTCCAGCGCGCTGCTGCACTCCACTCTCGTGATTGATCCGTCCGGAGCGTTTTGCACGGCATGGGCCGCAAAGCTGCGCTCTCAGGGCGTGTCGCACCTGCGCTCGCCCACCTTTGTGCACCCGCACCCGTCGCGGCGGCTCGACGACGCGCTGCACGGCTACGCCGCCGCACACGGCCGCCTGCGCGAGCTGCGTCCGATTGAGGGCGTCGAGCGACAGTGGCAGGCGCCGTCCTCGCGCCTTTTCGAGGACTTTTGCGAGGACCTGGCTGCGGATCTGAGGGGAGGAAAGGAGGACGAGCGGCTCGCGGGCTGCCACGTTGCCGCCGCCGCCACCGACATCGTCCCGCTTTTCCGTGACTCTGCTCTGCCGTGGGCCTTTGACATTGCGTTGGACATCAACCTCAGCAGCTGCAGCGACGGTGGCGGCGGCGGCAGCCAAGGCAGCGGCGGCCACTGCAGTAAGGACGGTGGTGGCGGCGGCAGCCAAGGCGGCGGCGCCCACCGCCGAAGCCTGCGAGCGAGGCGAGTCGTGCTTGCGGTCGGCGACGGGGGCATCCCTCGGCATCCCGACTGGGTCGAGGAGGCGGGAGCTATCCCTGAACCTTCCGCGAACCTTCCTGGAGCTGTCTCTCGGGGACCACTCGGGGCCTTCCTGCAGGCGTCGCGCTCGCTCGGCTCCGCGCCATCCCCGCAGCCGGCCGCCCGCTCCACGCTGCTGCACGCCTCTGCCCTTGCCTCCGCGCTAGCCGACGAGCTCGCTACCACCCCGCGGCGCTGCTCTGCTCCCACCCTCCGCGGCGAGAGGAGCGGCGGCTTCGCCTCCTTTCTGTCACGGAGGCGACGGTGGCGCGACGTTGAGACGTCGGCGGCGTCGGCGGCGACGGGGGCGGCGGCGGCGGCGGCGGTGGCTGCCGCGGTTGTGGCTCCGGCGGCGGTGGCGGGAGGAGGGCTTCCCTCTCCGTCGACAAAGGCGATACGGTTGCCCTTTGTCTCGCTGCTGCTGCTGCTGCTACTGCTGCTGCTGCTGCTGCTGCTGCTGCTGCCTCTTCCTTCTCCGCTCCGCCGCTGCAGCGGAAGCGAGCCTCAACGCCCTCGCGGGACGGGCCGGTTGGTCGTGGTCGGCGGGGGCTTGAGCGCCGCGCAGCTGGCCGCGTTTGCCTGCCGGCTCGGCTGGCGTTCAGTGACCCTAGTGTCCCGATCGGAGCTGACGGTGCGGCCGTTCGACGTGGGCGGTGGCTGGGTCGCGTCGTTGCTGTCGCCGGAGCTGGGGGCGGAGGAGGCGGCTTTCTTCGCCGCGCCACCAGAGGAGAGGCTCTGGCAGCTGCGAGAGGCGAGACCGGGCGGCTCGCTTACGCCCGAGGCGAGGCGGCGGCTGGCGGAGATGGAGCTTCGGGGCGCCGGCCGCGTCCTCGAGCGCGCAGAGGTGCGCCGCGCCAGCTGGCGGCCAAAGGCAGCGGAGTGGGAGGTTTGTGTTTGCGCCGCCGCTGACAGCCAGGGCGGCGGCGGCGAGGGCGGCGGCGGCCAGGGCGGCGGCAGCGGCCAGGGCGGCGGCGAGGGCGGCGGCGGCGGTGGCGAGATTTGCGAGACTATCGGCGCGGATGCCATCTGGCTTGGGACGGGCAACGTGTTGGACGTGGATCGCCTCGGCCTCCTCTCGTCGGTCCGCCGCGTCTCGCCGGGCAGCGCGCACGGCGGGCTTCCCGAGCTGACTCCTTCCTTGCAGTGGGCGGACGGCTGGCAGCTCTACGTCGCGGGGGCGCTCAGCGCGCTGCAGATCGGGCCCGAGGCGTTCAACCTCGCAGGCGCGGGCGCTTGCGCGGCCCGCATCGTTGAAAGGTTGCTCGAGGACGAGCGGGTCACGAGCGGGCGGTGCCGGCACGCGCGCTGGACGCCGCCGTCGCAGCGGGAGCACTAGACGTACTTTACGAACGACTAGGTAGGTTTTTCTTACATGGGGGTTCTATCCTTCTCTCCCAGTCCGTAGGCTTGCGTTGCCGTTGGGATATTGATTGTTGCCTCAACCTCTGTGCATCCGGTTTGTGTCAGTTTCATCTCCGGCAACGTCGGCTGTACTAGTATACTAAGAGAGAGGTAAGGGTTTGCGTAAACTTCTCTCTGTCCACCGCACAACACCTGACAGCTTGACACAACTGCCGCCACAGGCGTCGTTGGCGCACTTACTGAGCGGCAGCTGTGCTGGAAAAACAAGGAAGAGGCGCGTTACTTCATGCGGAAGCTCGACAAACACACACAGCAAAAGAGTCGAACGGGCGGCGCCTGACTCAAAAGACACAGCCACATTCCGGTGGGGCATCCCTCACACTGCCCCCGTCACCCGGCCTCTAGTAGCTCCACGCCTGATCCTACACTCCTGCCCATCGCGCCCCGACTATCTCGCACAGCCACGAGGGGCCTCCCGTCTCGCCACCTGAACAGCTTCATCGCAGCAGTCACGAGGAGCGCGCGAGATCTCAACCTGCCATTTGCCCCTTCGCGCTCGGAAAGCCGCGCGAGCACCGCCTGCTGCTGCTCCCGCCGGATCGTCGCGCCGCTCGCCGCGTGGTCCTCAAGCGCCCGCTCAAAAGTGCTCCGGAAGACCCACTCGAACTCGGCCAGCATCTGCGGCACCATCACCTGGTCCGCCTTGCCCGTGAACTTTGCCTTCTCGATCGCGCGGCACGCCTCGTCGAGCACCTCCCTTGGCGACAGGGAGCTCTCGCGCGCCATCGGCGCCGCCCCCCCGATGTCATACACCTTTGCACGGGCCGCCTGCGCCTTCCGGAAGCGCTCTGGCAGCGCTTTGCCCTTCTCCGCCGCCTGCCTCTCCGCCGCCGTCAGGTGCGCCAGCACCGTCATGGCCGTCCCCTGCTCAAAGATGCACCAGCCCCGGCCGCCATCGCCCTCGTACGGCGTTGGGTTGTACGCCCCAACGCCGGTAAGCGCGCCGGGAGGCAGGACCATGTCGCGCTGCTGAATGACAGAGGTGCCGGTCACGCTCGCGTAGGAAGGACCCCATCACTTCGAGGCCCCTGTTGAAGATTCGCTTCTCCTCCTCTGTTCTAGCCTCCCCGTTCGGCCCTCGCTGCGGCAAGCTGGCAAAGTCCCAGAAGAGCCCCGCCTCGCCAGCCGCCGCCGTGTCAAAGAGGAGGAAGCGTCGGACGGCGGCGAGGGTAGTGCCGTGAGGGTCCGGGTGCAGAGCCGTCAGCCAGCCATGGGAGAGGGAGAGGATCGAGCGGTCGCCACGCAGGAGCATGGCAGCCGCCTCGTCGCACGGCACCACACACACACACACACAGAGAGAGAGAGAGAGAGAGAGAGGGAGAGAGAGAGAGAGAGAGAGAGAGAGAGAGAGAGAGAGAGATACAGAGAGAGAGCTAAAAGACAAACAAAGGGTCCAGACACACACAAGAAAGAAATGCGTAAGCGCCGAGAACACTGATGACATAGACTGATGAAAAAGGAACGCGCCCCCGCTCGTGAGCGGAGCTCCAAAAACCTCCCACCGGAGTGCCCGCCGCGTTTTGCCAAGGTCCTCGTTCCCACTCCTCGCCCACGCAGCAGCTGGCCTCGACGTACCGCATCGCCGAGCCTCTACCAGCATTCTCCCTCACCTTCAGGCTACACACACAGATGTCCGAGCCTCAGCCGGAAACGCCGCACAACCCTCTTCTTCAGGCTGCGGACGCACCGTCTGCAGCAGCCCTGCAAGGCATCGAGTCGCCGGGCGGTGCAACGACGCACAGAGCAGCAAGAAAAGCTGCTGCGGCACGCTTGGCTCGGCAGAGGCACAAGGGTTTTATCAATAGCCTGGAAGGTGCGATCTCGGCGAGGCGGCGTCGGATCCATGTGCTCAAGCGGAGAAAGGAGGACTACGCGGCGACAGCGGCCGCGCACATGATACGCGGCCTCCAGGCCCACCTGGACCCCGACCGGAGCCTGATGCTGGAGCGATGGCTCCGGCGCTCGCCTACGCTGGCGGCAGCGCTCCGAATGCCGACGGACGAGGCGTGGTTGCGGCAGCTCGAGCAGGCCGAGCAGGCCGCAGCGGGCGCATCGGACGAGCCGCCCAAAAAGCGGGGTGCGTCGGCGAAGGCTGCGGCTGCCGACACGAGCCTGGATGAGGCGCTCGCGCAGCAAGCCTTCCTCGAGGAGACGCTGGCGGCGGAGGACGAGGCGGGCTGCAGCAGCGACGAGGAGGAAGGGTGTGTGGTATCGATGGATGTCGACCTCGAGTGGCTGCTGCCGAGCCCGCGCTGGGTCGTCGCCGGCGACGAGGATGAGGAGCTCGAGCTCGAGGAGATTGAGCTCGAGCCGGCGCTCGAGTGGGTCTCTCTTGACGACACGTACGGCGACGGGCTGTCGGCGCTGTTGCAGCACTTGCTGGCACAGCGGCGGCCGAGCGTCAAGGCGCCTCCTTAGCCCGGCCGCTGCCTCCTCTCCTCTCCCCTCTCCTTCCTCTCCCCCTCGCCTACCTCTCAGCCCCCACCCGAACCTCAGGCGTGGTTGCAGCTGCGCGAGGAGATGCCGCACGATGACAGCGGCAAATGGACTGACCTCGCGACGCTTGAGGAGGATTTTGTGCTTATCAACACCGAGCACCTAACCGACGCGGCCTGCGCGGTGCAGCGGCGCTACAGCGCTCCATCGTCGATCGTGCAGCCTGCCTCGCCAGCCGTGCAGACGGTCTAATTAGCTCTTAGCATCGTCTAGCTCCAGGACGTCGCCAGGAACCACACGCACGTGTGCGTGTGTCGCTGCGGCAGCGAACCCGGTAGGTACCCGCGTTTCCCGAGCCACGCCCACGGAAGACGGATGCGAGACCGAGAGACTGACGAGAGCGTGTCCACAGAGGGCTCACTTCTACGTTCTACCTTTTCTACAGCTCTCCCGACCCGAGGCGAAGCAGTCACAGCCAAAAAGGTGCGGAGACGCACTGTCCGTGCGCGGGTGTCTCTGTGTGAGGTGTGTCTGTGAGCAAGTGTGTGAGCGCTCGCCGGGTGCCGGCACCAACTTGGAACTTGATTCCCGGATGCGCGTCTCCCCCTCCCCCTATGATAGGGCCTATGTGCCGCCACCCCCCTCCAATCCGTAATTCCGTAAAATCGTAATTCCGTAAAATCGCGCGAAAAGCGGCGCCCTAAACGGGCTGGAAAGCGGCCCCCAGCCGCATGGGAGCGTGCCCTAGCTAGCGGGCGGCGTTAGACGTACTTTTCCGGCGTGAACTAATGACTTTCGGCGACGTCCGTTCCCTTGGACACGTCGACACATGGCACCGACGCAGCTCAGCATTGTGCTGGAGCGCCTGCTCAACGAACTCGGGATAGCCGACCTCAGTACGTTCGAGGCTGAGTGCTCGACGCGATCCGAAGCACCGCTGCAGCCGCAGAGGCTGGTGCGGCGGCTTATGCCAGCTCGGCCACGAGCAATGTTGTTGTGTGCCCAACCGGCACTGCTACCGCTGGCGCAATCTCTGTTCAGCACATGGGGCAGCATCTCCCGCACTCTCGTCAGCACCCAGACGCGCAAACCACGCTAAAGGGCTCAGACATCCATGCAGCCGCGAGTAGTGCGACTGCTGAGATGCTGCCCCGGCAGGAGTTGGAAGAGAAGTTGCGGTCACAGACCAAGGAGCTCGCTTCTGAGCAGCGCTCTGCGAGCGCTGTGAAGAGAGGGCACTCGCGTCGGCGCGGGATGAGCTTGCTGCGGCACAAGAGCTGAGGCGCTCCGACTGCGACAACCTGAGGAGAGCGCAGCAGGCTGCTAAACGCGACATCAAAGCGGCCGAGCGGATGGCCGACCAGGCAAATCATGCAGCTCGAACTGAGTGTGAGTGGCGTATCGGTGAGATGCGGGCCAAGATGCAGGCCGAGCTGCGCGAGCAGCTCGACGCGCTGCAGATTTCGATGGAGGCAGAGGCGAGGCGCGCTGATGCCGCAGAGGCGGAGAGGTCAAGGCTGTACGACAAGATGGAGGGGATTATGCGCACGCGTGAGGGGTTCATAGACGCACTCGCAGAGGCGCAGCGCAAGCGCCGCGAACATAGTTAATACGTAGCGTTACAGTCGTACGGTCGTCGACCCTCCCACCGTGTGGGCCGCCCGGACCCCGGAGAGCTGCACGAGCGCGTGCAGACAGCGTTGCGCGAGCATTGGAGAGGCCAGCCTCCGGCTTCTCAGCGTGTCGCGAGTGCTGGATCTCTGTCTGCCTGGTAGAGAGCTGGGTGTGATGCTGATGGGGGGCGCTCTGGTGGCCTTGCTTACAAATTTACGGATTTACGGATTTACGGATCCACCCCTCTCCCTCCCCGTCCCGTGACCCGGCCGTGAGACGCGCATCCGGGAATCAAGTTGGCGCCGGGTGGACGGTGCGTTTTTGACGCGTAATTTTGTGCGACGTCTGTGCGCGCCCCCCCGCGCGCCGTCGCCGGCACTGTGCACAGTGCACTGTGTGGGCTGCTGTGTCAGGGTTGAGAGGATTTTACGTTCCTCGACTTTCTCCAGTTGCGAGTAGTTGCAAAAAGTCTACGGCCCTGTCAGTGTCTGAGCCCCAAAACCGCGGATCGCAGGCTGATCGCTCTCGCTGTCGCGCACTTGGCCAGCTGTGCGTCTCGCTAGAGCTTAAACTTGACTCGTTCGTCCGCGTCGAGCGATGCGTACAGGGCGTAAACCTCGTCGGCAGAGCGGAACGTACACCGCAGCGTGACCGACCGGAAGCGCCCCTTGTCTCGCCATCGCACCTCGACGGGCCTGGCAGGGGCGGCCGCCTCGGCGAGCTTCTGCATATCCGCCACAAAGCCGTCGTCCCCCACCGTCTCGCCGATCGCCTTGATGTCCATCCGGGCGGGATAGTCGACGAGCGTACGCAGGGAGCCGGTGCCGTCCAGATTCGGCATCTCGGCGCGCACGCAGAGGTGGCGGCAGAGGTGGCGCGGGCGATGCGCTCGCAGGGCGGCGGCGGCGGCGGGGCGCGCCGCTGGCAGCGGACGCAGCGCCAGCGGAACGAGGGCGAAGAGCAACGACATTGAGGCTCGCGCCGGGCTCGCGCCGAGCGCGCGGGTCTGCTCCGCGGGGAGCCGGGTTTCTTTTCGGTCACTTTACGGGAAAGGATTAAAGAACAATGCCGCCAGCGGAGCAGAAGAATAGGAGCAGAAGAATAGGAATCGCAGCATGCGCGGGTCAAGGCTTCAAAAAGAGGCATCCACGGGTCGCCGGCCATGTACGAGAATCCCATCCAATCTCCTTGAGCAACGAGGGAGAACAGACTTGGGAAAAAAAGCCCGGCATAACCCGCGAAAAGCTGTCGTTGGCTGTCGTTGGCGCCGCTGTCGTTGGCGCTGCTGCTCGGCAAGCGGCATGAGCGCCCTGTACCTGCTTGGCTTCCGAGACGATGAGCGTGGCACCGAGGAAGTCACGTCCTCCGAGGGAAAGACCATCCTCTCGCATAAGAAGGCGGCCCGGCCCGCAGCTGCGCGCGACCAGCCTGCGAGAAAGAACCCGTCGCCCAGCCCCCGCTTCTGTGTGCCCCCACTCTCAGGGTCTCGGCGTCCAGCCCGCCGATCTCATCCGGCTGTACGACCGGTGCGCTCGCCGCCGCCGTGATGCCCCGAACGCGTGGCGATCGCAGCCCCGTCGCTCCGCGCGCCCGCAGGAGGGACCACTACGTCGCCGTCGGTCGCGACGCCGACGCCATCGCGGCCTTCTACTTCCGCTCCTCCTCGGCGGTGCGGCACTGGAGCGACGGTGACGGCCGCACGCCCTACCTCGCCATCAACAAGAAGATGGCTGCCGAGGTGATGCGCGCCTGCCTGCTCGTCCAGCGGCGCCGGCTCGAGGTCTACTCGCTCGACGGCGCGCGGTGGGTGCTCTCGCGGCGCGGCTCGCCGGGCAACATCTCCGCCTTCGAGGAGGAGTGCCTCCGCGACGGCGAGCTCCCGCCCGACGCATCGACCACCATCGCCGCCGTCCGGCTCGGCCGGACCGCGGGATCAAAGGGATACTCGGGAAACGCTCGGCTGGTCGGCGTGTGCTTCGCGGACGGGGCGCGCGCTGCCCGCCCGCAGCCCGCGTCTCCCCCACCGTCCGCCTCTCCCCCACCGCCCGGAGCCTCCCTCTCCTCCGCACCCGCCCGCCTCTCCCTGCGCCCCTCGCCCCTCGCCTCCCACCTCCGCCTGGCCGCCCCTCGCCCCCTTCTGCTCGCCCGCAGGCGTCCCGCTCGCTCCGCACGTCCGAGTTCGAGGACGACGAGAACCTGTGCACGCTCGAGTCGCTGCTCTGCCAGCAGGGGACGCGCGAGGTCCTCCTGCCCGCCGAGCTCGAAGCCGCCGACCGCAAGGCCCTCCTCAACATGCTCGAGGCGACTAATTAATCAATCAATCAATCAATCAATTAGCCCTCCTCAACATGCTCGAGGCGACTAATTAATTAATCAATCAATCAATCAATCAATTAGCCCTCCTCAACATGCTCGAGGCGAGATATGGGGAGATATGGGGAGATATGGGGAGATATAGCCTCCTCAACATGCTCGAGGCGACCGACAGCCGACGCCCCCTCTCCCAACCTCTCTCCCCCCGCCCCACCCCTCTCTCCCGCCGCTCTGCGCCACCCCTCTCCCCGCGCGCCGAAGGTCTGCGAGGTTGCGGTGACCGACGCGCCGCGCGGCGCCTTTGCGCAAAAGCACGCCGAGCAGGACCTGCGCCGGCTGGTCGGCTCGGAGCAGCCTGTCCACGCGCGCGCCTTCGAGACGCAGCAGCAGCTGCCCGTCGGCTGCTTCAGCGCGCTGTGCCGCCACCTCGACCTGCCCTCCCTCACCGAGTCGCACGGCCAGTGGGGAATCGAGTGGGTGAACGCCACGTCGAGCGCGCACTTGGCCAGGCCCTCCGGGGACACACGCCTTGACACACACGCCCTGCCGTCTCTCTTGCCGCAGGTCGAGCCGCGGGAGTTTGTGAGACTCGACGCGTCGGCACTGCGCGCGCTCTCGGTCGAGCCGCAGCCCAACGAGGCGGACCGCAACGCGAGCCTGTACGGCATCTTTGCGAAGACCAAGACGGCGGGCGGCGGGCGGCTGCTGCGCAAGTGGCTCAAGCAGCCGCTGCTGTCGCCGCACGAGATAGAGCACCGCCTCGACCTCGTGCAGACCTTCGTCTCGTCCCTCGAGCTGCGCGCGACGCTGCGAGACACCTGCCTGCCCGCGATGGGCGCGCGAGCCGGCTCGAGCCGGCTGCGGCGGCCGGCCGCGTGCGCGCGACGCCGTTGCGGGTTGTGCCCCCTGGTAGGTGCGGACCTTGACCGGCTGCAGCGGCGCCTCTTCTCTGGCCGCGCGACGCTGCAGGACGTGGTGCTGCTCTACTCGCTGCTGGGCAGCCTGCCGCGGCTGCTGTCGGCGCTCGCGGGCGGCGGCTACGCCGAGGGCGGCGAGGGCGAGGGCGAGGTGGACGGGCACACGCTCGTGCAGTCCGCCTTCACCGAGCCGCTGCAGGTGGTGCACGAGAACTTCGAGCGGTACCGGCAGCTCGTGCACGCTGCGGTGGACCTCGAGGCGGCCGCGAGGCGCGAGCGCCGTTCTCCGACTGGCGCACGCCCCCGCACGCCCCCGACCGAGCTGCACCCGTGTCGCAGGCACGAGTACCTGATCCGGCCGCACTTTGACGAGGCGCGACGCCCGGGCCTCGGCCAGCCCCGCGGCGGTGAGAGGACGGCGTGTCCCTTCACGGACGCCGCTGTGAGCAGGAGCTCGCGGGGCTGGGCGCCTCGCGGGACGAGACGGTCGCCGAGATCGAGGCGGCGCACGAGGCGCTGTGCGAGCGGCTGGGCGTGGACGAGGGGCGCGTCAAGCTCGAGAAGGGGGCGCCGCACGGCTACCACTGCCGCGTCTCGCGCAAGGAGAACATGACTCACAACTCGCTAGTAGTGATCCACAAGACACGGCCACGCGGGCGAGGAGCACGGCCTAACCCCGCGGCTCCGCCCCCGACCGGCGCAGGACGAGAAGCTCATCCGCGACGCGGACGGGGTCAACGTGCTCGGCACCAAGAAGGACGGAGTCGCCTTCCGCGACAAGGCGCTCGACAAGCTGGCCGCGCGGTACAAGGAGCTGGCCGCGCACTACCAGACCGCGCAGGCCAGGCCACAGAGGCCGCTCTCTCGCCGGAGAGGAGCGCGTGCCCGTCTGATCCCTCCCGCTGTGTGCCCCCCTCCCCCCCCTCTCCCCGCCGCAGGGAACGCTGGTCACAAAGGTCGTCGACACCGCCGCCACGTTCTGCCCGCTCATCGCGGAGCTCGCCGGCCACCTGACGAAGCTCGACGTGCTCCTCGCCTTTGCCGCCGTCGCCGCGTCTGCGCCCGAGCCGTACGTGCGCCCGACGCTGCTCCCGCCCGAGGCGCCGCGCGCGCTGCGCATCGACGGCGCGCGCCACCCGTGCGTCGAGCGGATGGAGTCGGCCGGCGGGGGCACCGGCTCCTTCATCAAGAACGACGTCGCGCTCGGCGACCACGCGGCCGACGCCGAGGTCCCCTCGCTGCTGCTCGTCACCGGCCCAAACTGCGGCGGCAAGTCCACCTACATCCGCTCGGTCGGCGTGTGCGTGCTGCTCGCTCAGGTTGGCTGCTTCGTGCCGGCCGACGCGATGGAGTTCTCGCCGGTGGACGCGATCCTCGCGAGGGTCGGCGCGGGCGACATGCAGTCTCGCGGCGTCTCCACCTTCATGGCGGAGATGCTCGAGTCGGCAACCATCCTCCGCGCCGCCACCGCCTCCTCCCTCGTCATCATCGACGAGCTCGGCCGCGGCACCTCGACCTACGACGGCTACGGCCTCGCCACCGCCATCTGCTCGCAGCTCCTCGCGCGCCGCTCGCTCACGCTCTTCGCCACGCGCGCGCCCGCCGCCGCGCCGCCGCGCCTCGCACCGCACTCTCCTCAGCAGGAGAGCCCTCGCCGGTGCGTAGGCACTTTCACGAGCTGACGGCACTGGCCGACAGGGAGGCCGCCGTCGGCAACCGCCACGTCGCCGCGCACGTGGACGGCGACGACCTGACCCCGCTCTTCAAGGTGCAGCCCGGCCCGTCGGACCAGTCGTACGGTGTCGCCGTCGCCGCGTCGTGCGATTTCCCGTCCTCGGTGGTCGAGTCGGCCAAGCGGAAGCTCGCAGAGCTCGAGTCGGCCACGGTCGGCGGCGGTCCGGCCGCGGACGCCGCGGACGCCACGGCCAAGCGCGAGCGGCTAGCGAGCGTCACAGCGGAGGAGCGCGCGGCGGGGACGGCCGAGGTGCGGCGGCGGCTCTTTGACTTCGGCATGGACACGCCGCAGCTCTCCGAGTCGCTGCGCGCGTCCACCAACCCGTACGTGCGCGCGCTCCTCGAGGTGGCAACTGCGGAGGTTGCTGCCGAGGCGGGCGTGTGATCGCAATCGATGTCCCATCCACCAATAGGAGTGTTCACTGCTCACATACGGGTAGTTGGTCCTAGTAGTTCACTGCACGCGGGGTGACTGTGCGCGCTTGCGGCGTGTGGCGGGGCGAGCGGCGAGCGCGAGGGGCACCCATCCCCCCCGCCCCAGCGCGCCAGCCGCACGCGCCACAGCCGCCCGCGCACCCCCGGAGAGACACGAGCGAGGCGCCACGCGAGAGGTGGAGAGCCCGAGTATCGTATCGATCAAATTTTGTACTGGGTATGACGCGCCGTCTACGGACTACGCCAAAATGCTGCGCCGCGCCGGCCTCAACGCGATCCCAAACATGGTGCTCGAGCCGCGCCACATCAAGCTTCAAGGGGGTGTCGCGCCCACCTCGCAGCTCTGCGCGCCGCCGCAAAGGCCAAAGCGGGAGCACCTGCTGCTGCTCGCCAACCAGGAGGAGGTGCCCGCCGCCGTCGCCGAGCAGAGATTGCGCGGGTGCGGGTCTCTCTGACAAAATTGACATTAGGGTTGACACTGTGTTTTCGGCTCATGAAAATGTTGAGACACATGTCTGCACGTGTTTACGCAACTCTGAGTTTCGCGCCTGTCCTGCTTCGGTGTATTATGCTGGACTCTCAGGCCGTCAGGGAATACAGTATTGGGCCATCCCCACCGAGCACCGTACATCCCCCCATCCCCCAACCCCCCACCCACCCTCGCCGCCCGTCCCCACCGTCGCTGTGCGTCATGCTCCGCAACCGCAGGCTCTGTTGCTCTCTGCTGTGCTCGTGCGGCGGTCCCGACGGGCCCCGCGCCTAGCCTTGCCGCCCGGCCAGGGATGGAGAGGCTCACTAGTAGGAGCGCGCGATGCTGCGCTCCTCGCACACGGCCACCAGCTCAGGCTGCTCCTTGTTGTCCACGACGAGCAACTGCACGCGAGGGAAGGCGCGATGAGCATTGGTCAGGGGAGGGGCGAGTGGCGAGGGTGGCGTCTCGCGCCTTCAAGCTCGGGGCGGCCCCCTCCCTGAGGGCGGCGGCTAGCGCCTTGCAGCCCTCGTCGCCAATCTTGTTGCCCCACAGCTCGAGCCTCTCGAGCCGCGACGCTGCCCCCTCCTTGCCGAGGGCGGCGGCCAGCGCCTTGCAACCCTCGTCGCCAATCTTGTTGCCGCAGAGCTCAAGCTTCTCGAGCCGCGGCGCCGCCCCGCTCGCGAGGAGCTCCACCAGCTGCGCCGCCTTTGCGTCGCCCCAGCCGAGGAAGGCGTAGCTCAGCACGGTCGCCTTGCCAAACTGCGCCTTGAAGGCGTCCTCGTACAGCTGCTTCACGAGCGGCTTGTCGTCCTTGCCGTTGGTGAAGCTCTTCGTCTCCAGCTCCGCCGCGAACGCAGACGGCAGCAGCGGAGGGCGACGGCCGCCGTCCTGGGTGCAGTCCTCTCGGAGATCGAAGTAGTCGTTACTCCTCGCCGTCGCGCATCTTGCCGAGGTCGAGCGAGAGGTACCTGGCCTTAGTCAGGCTCGCCCAGGCGTTCTCGGTGGCGCACCAGCCGCGGTCAAAGTACTTGGCCACGTTGGTGCCCTCGGCCTGGTCCTCCGCCTTGTGGCAGTCCGGGAAGGAGGTCAGCCGCAGCACCCATGTCTTCGGGTGGGAGTAGAGCGTGCCGAGGCAGCCCAGCCCCTGCTTGAAGAGCGCGTTCTGCTCCTCGGTGCGCATAACGCCCTTGGCGGGGTCGGGGTGCTGGTGCAGCGAGCCGAAGTCCCAAAAGACGCCGAGCTGTGTGATGAAGGGGTGACTGAGCAGGGCCTTGAGCGCCCTTGCGACGCGGGAGAGGTTGGCTCCGCGCGGGTCGGGGTGGTCCTTGGTCAGCCACGGGTAGGAGAGCGTGGCGACGGGAAGCCCACCAGCACCCATGGTCGCCTCGACGAGGTCGGCGAGGGAGAGGAAGGCCTCTTTGGGCAGCGCCTGGCGGTGAGTCAGGACGCCGCCCGTCTCGGCGTGCGCTTGATGCTCCACTGCGCGTCGAGGAGGGAGAAGGCGCCGCTCGCGAGGACCGGCTCCACAGGTCGCCGCCGCCGTTCTTGCGCCACTGCTCCAGCTTTTCCTCGCTCACGCCGAGATCGGTGGCGGAGGGGAGGGCGGCGGCCGGCTGCGTTGGAGCGGCGGTGTCGGCGGGCGTCGGGACGTCGCGGCGGGTTGGAGGCAGGGCAGCGACTTCTCGAAGCAGGCGCGCATCGACTAACAGCAGTGAAACGGTCGCGACCCGGAGAGCGCCGTGGAGTTCATGCGAGGGACGCCCCCTCTTACCCCACCACCCCGCCCACTTTGTTTGTGTGTGGTCTAGGAGAGAAGTCCCCTTGCCCCACACACCACCTTGTGTGTGTGTGTGTGCGGGAGAAGTTTACCCTTGGTACCTTAAAGCCGTACAACAAGTGAACGATTGTCACTGAATACACAGGCCGCGCCGCCTGCCCGCCTCACACCCCCAACACCTCAACCTCCGCGCCCGCGTCTCCGTCTAGCGGAGCGGCCAGCGCTCCGCCGCCGCCTCCAAGCGACACCTCCACAAAGCCTCCCCCGCCGCCGCCGCCGC
Organism: Emiliania huxleyi CCMP1516; assembly: GCF_000372725.1. Classification (NCBI taxonomy): domain Eukaryota; phylum Haptophyta; order Isochrysidales; family Noelaerhabdaceae; genus Emiliania; species Emiliania huxleyi. Next base: position 65,837 of record NW_005199649.1, on the reverse strand, counting down.
CACCGCCGCCGCCGCCGCCGCTGCGGCTGCCCTGCTGCGCAGACGGCTTGCGACCGCGTTGCCGCTGTCTGCTCGGGGTACCTGAAATGATGAGAATTGCAGTCAGTGAGTGCCGGCAATGAAGCAGTAGCAGCGAGCGACTGCAGAGGCCACAATGGAGGGGAATCAGCGGAACGTTTATGCCCTCTCGGGTGCTAGGCAGAGACCCTCTGTATGTTTTTGCTCCGCATCCAGGCCTCGAGATATGGGGAGATATGGCGAGATGGGGAGTCGGCATTCCGCAGCTAGGCTGGAGTGCCCCAGAAGCGCGCTCTCCACCAGCTGTGGCCCTTCGCCGCGTTGTTCCAGAGGTCGTGCAGCCCAAACAGCAGCAGGCCGAGCGACGCCACCTGGTTCACAGCTGGAGGTGTGAAGAGACGCCGTTCACAGGTCGTGCACAGCCCAAGCAGCAGCA
>NW_005199649.1:50814-65283 GCF_000372725.1 Emiliania huxleyi CCMP1516 | reverse complement strand
GGAGGGAGGGAGGGAGGGAGGGAGGGAGGGAGAGGGAGAGAGAGAGGGAGAGGGAGAGAGAGAGAAGGGGGGGGGGGAGGGGGAGGGCGGTGCCGGTCAGCGAGCAGATGGCGTCCTTCTTCATCGAGGCGGACCTGTTCACAGCGCGGGTCTATGGGGAGATATGGGAGATATGGGAGATATGGGAGGTGTGGGAGGTGTGGGAGGTGTGGGAGGTGTGGGAGGTGTGGGAGGTGTGGGAGGTGTGGGCGGTGTGGGCGATGTGGGGAGATGTGGGGAGATGTGGGGAGATGTGGGGAGATATGGGGGGAGATGTGGGGGGAGATATGGCGGGCCTGGTCTTATAGCCGAGGCGGAGCTTGATGAGGCCGAGCAGCGCAAAGACGACGAAGCCGGGTATGGAGAGGTAGAGAAGTGCCTCCCCGGGCTCGCCCTCCTCCTCGTGCTCGTGCTGCAGGTGCTCGATCGCCATCCCGCCAACCACAAAGGCGAGCACCTGCGCCGGGGAGATGGGGAGATGTGGGGAGATGTGGGGAGAGATGGCGAGGTGGGGAGTCTGTATTCCGCACCTAGGCCTCGAGATATGGGGAGATATGGCGAGATGGGGAGTTCCATCCACAAGAAGTTTCCCGGAAGGTGCCGCGACCGTTCGGCTCATCCAAAAGGCGAGCGACCACGAGGAGCGCGGCGGGGAGATGTCGGGAGAGTTGGGGAGATGTCGGGATATATGGCGAGATATGGGGAGATATGGGGAGATATGGGGATCTAGACAGCCCCACCACACAGAGCGGCGATGCTATCGGGAGATGTGGGGGGATATGGGGAGGTATGAGGAGATATGGGGGTCTAAGCAGCCGACCACAAAGAGCGCGGCGATGCCGACCGACGCCCGCTTCTCTCGCCGCTCGAGCTCGCCCTCCTACGTGCTGAATACGCCGACATGAGGGCGCGAATACGTCTGGTTGCCAGAGCGCGCACACTAGAGCCGACGCGCTGAACACGCCGGCATCAAGGCGGGAAGACGGTGTTGTGCAGCGCCATCAGAGCACCGCGTGAAGACAACGGAGAGGAGTACAGCGGAGTGCAGCGGAGTGCGTGTCTCTCGAGTGCTGGTTGGGAGACAAGAGTCCGTGTCCCTCATCTAGGGCCCGAGATATGGGGAGATATGGGGAGATATTCCGCATCTAGGGCCGTTCTCCGACACGGACGCGCCGCCGCCTGTTTCACAGCTCGAGGTGTGAGGAGACGCCGTTCACAGCAGCCGTCTCCGGCACGGACGAGCCGCGCCCCAGAAGCGCCACAGGCCTGCGTGTTGAAGACGCCAACCTCAGGCCGGGAAGACGGTATTGTGCAGCGTGTTCAGAGCACCGCGTGAGTACAACGGAGGCGAGTACAGTGAATACGGCTGAATACGGCCGAATACGGCTGAGTGCGTGTCCTCTCGGGCGCTAGTTGGATTACATGAATACGTATTCAGCTTCTAGCGCCACAGGCCTGCGTGATGAAGAGGTAAGGTAAGGTAAGGTACACTTCTCCACACACACGAGGTGGTGGGGCAAGGGGGGGCGACCCTCGCGTCTCCACGTCTAACGACAGGAGCTAGCACGGCATTCAAAGTGCAAGGCCCAGTGCGCGTGGGTGAGCGGTGTGTGTGTGTGTGTGTGTGTGTGTGTGTGTGTGTGTGTGTGTGTGTGTGTGTGTGTGTGTGTGTGTGTGTGCGTGCGTGAGGAAGAGGCGCCCGCATCAGGGTGAGGACACGGTGTTGCGCAGAGTCCGCAGAGCTGCGCGTGAGCACACGGGGCTGCGAGTGCAGTGAGCACCGCGGCACGCGGCTGACTACGGCGGAGTGCGTGCCCTCTCGAGCGCTGGTTGGGAGACAAGAACCCGTGTTCCGCTGGGGAGGGCCTCAGCTTGGACTGCGAGATGTGGGGAGATGTGGGGAGATATGGGGAGTGCGTGTCCTCTCGAGCGCTGGTTGGGATACAAGCTTGCGTGCTTCTAGGTCCACCGGCAGAGGCCGCTCGAGAAGGCGTCGACAGAGTTCTCAAGAGCGAACCCGAGCGTCGCGGTCGAGCCTAATGTAAGGTAAGGACAGTGAAGGTAAGGATGGGAGCTTCTCCTCACACACACACACACACACACACGAGGTGGTGGGGCAAGGGCCAGGCAGCCCTCGCGACTCGGCGTCTAAGAGACAGGAGCCACGGCATTAAACGGTGTGAGCGGTGTGAGTGTCGAACCTAGAGAAGATTGCAGCAGCCATGACTGTCTCAGGACGTGTGGGTAGCACCGCTGTCTGAGTGCCTTGTGTTGTGTGGCCTGTGTGTCGCTTCTGTGGCCGTCAGCATCCGTCCAGCGTCCACCCATACCACGACGGTGTGGCAGTCGTCTGACTGCGTCGTGCATCTTTACCGCAGAGAAGGCCGTGAGACAACTCGCAAAGCCCTTCACTGCGCGTGTCCAAGCGGCGCGTCAAACAGGGACACCGATTCCGCATCTACGAGCGAGCCCTCTACGATGGAGAGCCAGATGCCGACCGCCGCCGCAACGACCGAAAGCGTGACCGATACCCAAGATATGACAAAGGCCTGGCGGGCGTGCGACGTCTTTCCCAGGCCGGGCAGGTCGAGAGGTCGGCGGACGGGTTTGGGCGGCGGTGCTGGCATGAGAACCCCAGCGTAAGCCGCTTTGAGGCTCGCAAGAAAAAAACGGCGGCCTTGTGAGCGGGGTGTGGCGGTAAGTGTAGAGGCGTGCGCGATGAGATGCGATGAGGCACGGGAATATCGGTGTGAGCAATTGTGTATAGCCAGGCCGAACGAAGGCTGGCTCAGCCGCCTCCCGGCGTGGACCCCCACGCTCTGGTGCTGGTGCAGCGAGCCGAAGTACGCCGAATCCGTTTTTTCAGCTTGCCGCTCTTTTTTATGTTCGATCGAACTAAAATCGAACAAAAAGAAAACTTGCGACAGACCCTGTCTTTGCTCGCGTTCACTCACTCCACGGTTCCTCTCGTTGATGATCTGCATCCTCGCGACCATCGTTGCCCTTCCCACCGTATGTGCCTCGCTTCCTCCCGACTCCTGCGTGCACGCCAGATTGGGCGGGCGGCGGGCGGTCGTCGGACCGGCGGACGCTTCTCGCGAGTCTGTCACCGAGCCGCCGGATGCGGCGACCATCCCTCGCGAGATCCTTGAGGCGACGGTCATAGATGGCTCAGACGCGGTCATGCTTCTCCTCCTCGCAGCCTGCGGCAGTGGGCTGCTGCTGCTCCGCATCCTCGCAGCCGGCGGCGGGCTGCTATGCAAGTGGGCGCAGCGCTTCGGCGCAACCAGCGGCGGCGGGCTGTTGGGCATGTGCGCGCCGCGCTCCGGTGCAGCCTTGGGGCAGCGAGCCAGCAAGGCGGTCCGTCCCCGGCTGAGCAAGAGTCGCGGCTTGGTGGCCTTCCTGCTGCTGCTCTGCTTCCTCCCCGTGGCTCGGGCTGGCTCGGGCGAGGCTGGCTCTGGCAAGGCTGGCTCTGGCGAGGCTGGCTTTGGTGAGCAGGGCTCCGGACTTTGGGGGGTGCCGCCGCCGCTGCCGCCTCCGTCTCCGCCCTCGTACCCGCTCGCATACTACACCGTCACCACGACGCCGGGATCGTGGCCTAGCGAGGTGAGCTGGGACTTCTGGTGCGGCGGCGAAGTCGTCCTCTCGTCGGTGCCCTACACCGGTTCAGACGAGTGTCGGTGGGGGCTCTGCCCAGACTTCCAGACCGAGTACGGCGTCTCCCTCTCGCCCGGCGTCGAGTGCGAGCTCGTCATGAAGGACTCGTACGGCGACGGCTGGGAGGGCGCTAGCTGGTCGGGCCTCGGGCAGGAGGGCCTCGCCGTTGCCGACGGGTATGAGGAGCGGAAGTCTTTTGTTGTGCCGTTTGCGCCGCCCTCCCCGCCGCCCTCCCCGCCGTCACCACCGCGGTCACCGCCGCGGCTGCCGCCACCGCCGCTGCCCCCGCTCGTCCCCGGCGAGGCCGTCGCCCACACGCCTCAAGGCATCCGGGACGAGATCAACAAGGCCGTGGACCAGGGCCGCAACGCGAGCGTCTTCATCCCGCCGGGCGCCCGCCTTGCCTTTAGCAGCAACGTCGAGTGCAGCGGCGACATGCACCTCTCGGTCCGGAGCAGCGGGGAGGGCGCGACGCTCGACGGCAAGAAGAGCTCCAACATGTTCTACATCTCGGGCGGCTGCAGCCTCTACCTGGAGGCGCTGCACTTTGTGGACGGGCGTGCTGGTTATGGCGGTGCGGTGTACGCTTATGGCGCTGGCGACATTGCGATGAAGGACGTGTCCTTCACGGGCTGCGAGGCCAGCGAGGTGAGCCGCCCCTCTCTCCCACGCACCGCTCGGCCCCGCAAGCCCTCGCCACTCTTAGTCGCATGTCTCTCCCATTGCCTTGTGGCTAGCCTGAGCAGCCCCACGCCCCTGACGCCCCGCTTGCACTGTCGCCCTCGCGCAGTCCGGAGGAGGTATGAACGTGTACCGCAGCGGCGACGTCACGCTGGAGGGCGCCAGCTTCAGCGAGTGCACGGCTGTCAAGGTGCGTCTCCCACGCCCGCACACGCTTGCCTCCCCCCGCACACACACGCTCGCACGCCATCACGGCGCCGGAAGCGAGAAGAACAGATTGACGACGGGGTTGCAAAGGGGGGCACGATTTCCCCAAAGGGCCGCTCTGGGCCTGCCCGCCCTCTCTCGCTCTCTGACGGCCTCGCCGCTCATGCCTGCCCGCCCCAACTCGCGCAGGACGGAGGAGGCATGTTCGTGTACAGCAGCGTCGGCGTCTCGCTGGACGGCGCCAGTTTCAGCGAGTGCACGTCTGGCAGGGTGCGTACGCCCGCACACGCTTGCCTCCCCCGCGCACACACGCACGCACGCCATCGCCTCAGCCAGAAGCGGGAGAAGAAGGGAGAGGGACAAGGGGTGGCAAGGGGGGCACGATTTCCCCAAAGGGCCGCCCTGGGCCTGCCCGCCCTCTCTCGCTCTCTGACGCCCTCGCCGCTCATGCCTGCCCGCCCCAACTCGCGCAGGACGGAGGAGGTATGTCTGTGTGGAACAGCGGCGACGTCTCGCTCGAGGGGTCCAGCGTTGTCGGTTGCACGAGTGGCTCACGTGCGGTGCCGCGCGCCCCCTCCACAAGAGGGTGCACAGACTGAAACGGGAGACCAGACTGTGTTCTTTTGTAGGCTCTTTATCTCACTGCCGTCGACCGCTTAGCTCTCACCAACTCGCAGTTTGTCGACAACATTGCGAGCCAAACCCCCGCTGCACTCTTCTTCACCTCCCGCATCGCTGCCACCGACTCGATCCTCCGCAACACGACCTTCTTCGGCAACTCTGCGCCAGGAAACATCACAATCCTCGCCGCCTCGCCTCTAACGTGGGACTGCCCGCTCGGATCTTGGATGCCGAACGTCGGCCAGATCGACGGCGACCTGTCCGGCTGCAACAGGCTCTGCGCGGAGGGTCACTACGGGGACGCGTCGAACCACATCACCTCCGACTGCAGCGGCCCCTGCTGGCTCGGCCATTTCTGCCGGGAGGGATCCGTCCTCCCACAGAAGTGCCCCGCCGGCACCCACATGCCCAACAGGCGGGCGGCGAGCATTTCGGACTGCTTCCTTTGCGCGCCCGGCCAATACCAGCCAGAGAGCGGCCAAGAGGAGTGCTTGCCTTGCGCCGCGGGCTCCTTCTCCCCCGACGTGCGCAGTGCCGCCTGCGAAGCCTGCCCGAAGGGCGGCGTCTGCGAGGACGCGGGCGCCGCCACTCGCCTTGTCTGGCAGCCTTGCCCTGCGGGAAGCTTCAACCCGAACAGAGGCTCCAGCTCGAGCGCGGCGTGCGAGCTGTGCCCCATCGGCACGGCGAGCGCGGCACCAGGGGCGGAGAGCAGCGAGACGTGCGAGCCCTGTGAGCCCGGCTATTTCGCCGCCACGCATGGCCTCTCCAAGTGCGAGCGCTGCTCCGCCGGATCCTACCAGAACGACACGGGCGCGACGTCCTGCCGCGACTGCGAGGCGGGCAGCTACTGCGAGCCGGGCGCGTCGAGGCCGTTGCCTTGCGAGGGCGGTTCCTACTCGGACAAGACGAACCTGTCGGCCGCGTCGCAGTGCGCGCCCGCCGATCCGGGCTACATCGCTGCCCGGGGCGCCACCGAGCAGACGGCGTGCGGCGAGGGCAGCTTCGCCAACGGCACGCGCAACGAGGTCTGCGAGCTGTGCGCCGAGGGCTCCTACCAGGGCGCGACCGCCGCGAGCGAGTGCACAGCCGCCTCGCCGGGCTACTTCGCCACCACGGGCTCGACGCAGCAGACGCCGTGCGCCAAGGGCAGCTACGCCGTCACGTTTGGCCTCACCAAGTGCGAGCTTTGCGCTGGTGGGACCTACCAGGACGACACGGGCGCGACAGGCTGCCTCGCGTGCAAACAGGGCAGCTATTGCGCCGAGGGCGCGGCGGCGCCGCTGCCGTGCGAGAAGGGCAGCTACTCGCGCGCAACCAACCTCACCGCCGCGAGCGAGTGCACGGCCTGTCCCGCCGGCAGCGCCTGCTCCACGGGCAGCGTCGAGCCGACGCCGTGCTCGCCTGGCACCTTCGCCGCAGAAGAGGGGCAGGCCAAGTGCGAGGCTTGCCCTCCCGGCACCTCGTCGGATCGAGGCAGCGACTCGTGCGACGCGTGTGAGGCTGGTCGTTATGCTGCCAACGCCGGCCAGGGCCTTTGCAATCGGTGTCCTCATCCCCTCAGCTCGGTCAACGGCAGTACCACCTGCTCGTTTTGCATCTACGACTACTACTTGCGGAACACCGTGGCCGACCCGGAGGAGATCTACAAATCCCCAGCCGAATACTGCAAGCCTTGCCCGCCGAACGCTGCCTGCCCGGACAACACTACCCTTTCGTCCCTCGTCCTCCCGCCTGGGTTCTGGCGCGCCAGCCCCTCCTCCGCCGTGCTGACCGCGTGCCGCGGCTTCGGGGGCGAAAGGGCCGGCGAGGCGCGGTGCGCCGGCAGCGAGCCGGTAGACGATTCTCGCCGCCGGACGATGGAGGAGGCGGGCTCGGAGTACTGCGCTTCGGACTTCAACGGCCCCGAGTGCCAGCTCTGCGCCGCGGAGAATCACTACCTCGTCGACGGCGACAAGTGCCAGGAGTGCACTCCGCGCGGCGCGGCGGCTGGCCGCATCGTCGGCCTCGTCCTCGGCCTCTGCGTCGCGTGCGGCCTGGCGGCGTATTGCTACAGCATGACAGAGTGGCGGGAGAAGTCCTACATCGGCCTTCTGCTCCGCCTCGCGGACCGTGCCGTCTACTGGTACGTCGCGATTGGCCTGACGGCAAAGCTGAAGATCCTCTTCGGCTTCTATCAGATCTGCACCGTCTTATCGTCCACCTACTCCGCGCGGCTGCCGGAGGAGTACACGGGATGGACCGACCGGCTGGCCAACGCGATGTCCATCGACTGGTCAGGCGTCTTCCTGCCGGAGCAGTGCCTCGGCTACGCGCTGCGGCTCCTCGCCATCGCCCTTTCCCCCGTCGCCCTCATCGCCCTGCTAATGGTTGCGGGAATAAGTCTGCGGCTCCACGGCTGGCGTGCTGCCCCGGCGCCGCGCGAGAGATCGTGGTACGCGGAGGCGGCCCTCGGTCTCCTCGACCTCACGCCGGCGGGCCTTGTGCTCATCTTCTGCTTCGTGCCCTCCATCAGCGCCTCCATCTTCCGCTCCTGGTCGTGCCAGGCGCCCTCGCGGCTGATGATTGCCGTTGCTCACACCTCCCACCCCTCAGCCCTCGCGATGTTGTGCTGATAGGCCTACACCATCTCTCCGCCTGATGAGCCCCTGCAGCAGGTCTCCTACATGCGGCTGGACGCGAGCGTCGAGTGCGGCTCCGAGGATCACGAGTCCATCACCGACCTCGCCATCGGCTTCATCGTCCTCTGGCCGGTCGGCTCGATAGTCCTCTTCATGTCGCTCCTCGCCGCTTGCTACAAGCCGCTGCAGGCCAAGACGCCGACTGCGCTGACCCGGGCCACCGCCTTCCTCCATCGTGAGTACGAAACGACCTATTTCTGGTGGGAGGCCGTCGAGCTGACGCGCAAGCTCGTACTGACCGGCTTCGTGCTGCTGATCCCGGAGGAGCGAGCCTTTCTTCGCTTGGTGGTGGCGACCCTAGTCTGCTCATGCTACGCCGTCGCGCTCGCCGCCGTGCGGCCGTACAAGCGGGTCGGCGACGACGTGCTAGCCGTCGCGACCAGTCTCGTGCTCCTCCTCCTCTTCCTTGGCGCCAGCTGGACCACCACTTTCCTCGGCATTGAGGAGCGGCACCCCGACACAGAGGAGGCCGCCGCCATCCTCGGGTTTGGCAAGCTGAACGGCATCGTCAACTCGATGCTCGTCCTCGTCGGCGTGACGGTCCTCTTCTTCCTCATCGGCGCCGTCATCGTCGCCCGCCGCGTCGCCATGATCCCCACGATCCGGATCGTCTCGACCAAGCAGCCCCCCGAGCTGAGCATCGTGCTCGGCCTCACGTGGCACCTCTTCAACAGCCACATCTGGTGAGTCATGGCGCGAAAACAGGGAACAGAAAACGGCCCGGTCACCCCCGCCCCTTACCCAAATGAATAGGTCGACCGGTCAAGACGCCGTGAAGGTCATCAAGGGTGAGCTCAAGCAGCTGCTGCCGGATATCAAGATCTTTCTCGACGCGCGCAGATGCTCAGCCGCGCTAGCTACACACTCAGAACACCTCTCACGCTCCGCGGTGCGCGCACAGGTGGATGATCTAAAGGATATTGGGGCGCTCGAGGAGTACATCCAACGGTCGCAAGTCGTCCTCTTCTTCCTGGATGTGAGGTTGCCGTCTGCACTCCAAGTGCTCCAAATACCAAATTCCAAATCGCAAACATAGAGGCGGCGACGTGGCATACGAGCTCGTAGGTGAAAGGAGGCGGGCACAAGTTCCAAGGACGCACGAGCGAGCGAGACAGCAGCCATGACGATGATGATTCAGCGCGTGAACGCCAATTCGCCGGCACAGGCCGTGAAAAGCCGCGCACGCGGGCCGACGATTACGCAGCTGCAATAAATAAAGACGGGATGGGTAAAAAGGAACAGGTCCCCGCCCGTGCGATCTTTGTGCAGGGTTCCCTTTTTGTGGGGGAGGCGGGGGCTTTTTCGTTTTAGTATTTAGAAAACGGAATTTTGAAAAGAAAAACGCGAAATGACGCGGAAGTGAGAACCGAGTGGAGCGTCCAGTAGACGGATCGTGCCGACAGCCTCCATCATCAGCGCCAAACAGCCATGGCAAAAGCCGCAGTGTGTCTCGATCCTGGCCGACTACACGGTGAGCCATACGGACCTTGCACAAAACCTTTTCCTTCTAAGCAGGGCTACACAATGACCCTATAGTGTGGGGGTGTTTCTGGCGAGTTGTGATGAGTAGAATTAGATTAGCCAATGGTATTTTGAAGTTCATATATGAAAATACCAACTTGCCTATGTGCACGTCTCCGCGGCGGCGGCCCGGAGGCGGCCCGGCGGAGCGGTCAGAGCAGCACTGCGCCGGCCGGCGATCGACTCTCGACTATACCACGGGCTCTATTGAATGGCCTCAAGGTGCTCTCTAGGGCTGCCCTATTCCGCTCGCCCGGCTACGTCGCCGGGCTTCGAAGGAAAAGGTTTCGCTCGGCACGGCGTCGGAGAGCAAACTTCGACGTTCGTCCTATAGTGGAAGCTGGACGCACGTAGGCAAGTGGCCCATGACCAGGCGGGCTGCTGCTCAGAATCTGGGCCGTCGGCGCTCGCTCTCGCGCTCTTCATAACGGCTTTGCCCCCTCCCTCCCGCGCCGACGTTGGGCAGCCTGACCACGACAACGCCAGTGCCGCTGGCCTGCAACTCGAGGCGCCTTTGAATGAGCACGAGCCGGTGCGCGACGCGGCGCGGGTGATGCAGCCCAAGGTGACGGCGACGGCGGAGGGGGCGGCGGCGGCGGCGGAGGAGGCGGCAGCGGCGGCGATGGCCGCGGGGTCGGCCCGCCCGCCTTTGCTGCTGGTGCTGTGGGCATCATCACAGCTCAGCGGCGGTGTGCGACCAGGGCCAGTGGTTAGACTTTCGACGCGGTGAGGCTGCTCTCTGAGCGATGACACTAGCAGGAGCATCATGTGTGTCATCGGAGTCACTTGTATTACGATACCACCACGCCGCCACGCTCGCAAGGGCCGCCTAAGCGCCTAAGCACCCTAAGCACCCCCGCGCGCTTAGAGCCGTAGGCCGCTTAGGCGCTTAGGCGAGTGACGGCCGGCTGCCCGGGGAATGGCGTGCCTCCGCCGTGGGCTGAGCACCCGGGAGAGCCACTCAGCAAGTGGTGTGCGAGCGTGTAGCCTTTAGCGTGCAGTCGGCCTCCTGCACTCAAGCTACGCTAAACACACTCTGAAGACTGAAGGCCACACAGTCGGACTCACAAAAGACGAGAGCGGGGAAGGCGTCGAGAGCGTTGTGTCGGAGCGGCGGCGCGTGGCGCCCGCGGCGCGCCCACAAATACGAGACCACAATAGAAGAAGCAGACCGGCTCCCGAAGGGAAAGTACAGGGCATGTGCACAGCCGCGCCGGCTGCCGGCTGCCGGGGCGCGCCGCGCGCGTGCCGCGGGCCAGCTGGCGGGCGGCGGCGCTAGTTGTTTGAGCCGGCGGCCGCGGGGTAGGCCATCTTGGTCTGCCCGGGGCCCTGCTGCGCCACCGCCTCGGGCACGTCGCCCAAGTACTGCTCAAAGTTTTTGTTGAAGAGGGCGGCGAGCTCCTTCGAGGTCGCCTCGAAGTCGGCCTGGCTCTCCCACGAGGCGGCGGGGTTGAGGAGCGAGTCGGGCACGCCCTTCACCTTGGTCGGGTACTTGAGCCCGAAGAAGGGCTCCGTGTCGCAGTGCGCGTTCGCAAGCTCGCCCGCGTGGATCGCGTCGACGATCGCGCGCGTGTACTGCAGCGGGCAGCGCCGCCCCTTCGCCGCGCCGCCGACCCAGCCGGTGTTGAGGAGCCAGGCGTTGGCGCCGTGCTGCTTCAGCCGCTCAGCGAGCATCGTGCCGTACTTGATCGGGTGCCACACCAGGAACGGCTCGCCGTAGCACGCGGAGAATGCGGCGACCGGCTTCGTGATGCCCTCCTCGGTGCCGGCCATCTTTGAGGTGTAGCCAGCGATGAAGTGGTAGATGACCTGGTCGGGGGTGAGCTTGGAGATGGGGGGCAGCACGCCGTACCCGTCGCACGTGAGCAGCACCACGTTCTTCGGGTGCCCGCCCACCGCCGGCGACTTTGCGTTTGGGATGTACGAGAGCGGGTACGCGCAGCGCGTGTTCTCGGTCACCGAGATGTCGTCATAGTCGACGGAGCGCGCGTCGAGGTCCATGATGACGTTCTCGAGGACGGAGCCGAACCGGACCGCGCCGAAGATCTCGGGCTCCTTCTCCGCCGACAGGCCCACGCACTTGGCGTAGCAGCCGCCCTCGACGTTGAAGACTCCGCGGTCGGTCCAGACGTGCTCGTCGTCGCCGATGAGGTTGCGGCGCGGGTCGGCGGAGAGGGTGGTCTTGCCGGTGCCCGAGAGGCCGAAGAAGAGGGTGACGTTGCCGTCGGCGTCCTCGTTGGCCGAGGAGTGCAGCGGCAGCTGCTTGGCGAGCGGCATCGTGTACATGACGAGCGTGAGGATGCCCTTCTTCATCTCGCCCGCGTACTGCGTGCCGAGGATGACCATCTCCATGCGGCCGAGGTGGAGGTCGACGGAGCAGGAGGAGGTCATGCCCTCGACGTACCGGTTGGCCGGGAAGCCGCCCGCGTTCAGGATCGTGAAGTCGGGCACGAAGTCGCCCTCCTCGCGCTCGTCCTCGGGCAGCTCCTCGGGCATCACCAGCATGTTGCGCATGAAGAGCGCGTGGTAGGCGAGGGCGCAGACGACGCGCACGCGCACGCGGTAGGCGGGATCCCAGCCGGCGTACCCGTCGATCACGTACACCGACTTGCGCGTGTTGAGGTAGTCGATCGCGCGCTCGCGGTTGATCATGAAGGCAGGCTCGGTCATCTTGATGTTGACGCGGCCCCACCACACGTTGTCCTCCGAGCCGGGCTCGGCGACGACGCGCTTGTCCTTGGGCGAGCGGCCCGTCTTGGCGCCGGAGCGCACCACCAGCGCGCCCGAGTCCGCGAGGTACGAGTCGGGCATGGTGTTGAGGGCTTCCTGCAAGGAGGCGGCACGCGCGGTCGTGAGGCGCCGGGAGAGGGAGGGCTTCTCGCCGGCGAATGCGGGGTGGACGGGGCGCGGGAGGGGCGACGGGGCCGAGTGTGGGCCGACGCGGCGAGCAGGCGCGCGGCGGGCGCGTGGTGACTGCCTGGACGAGCGCGGCTGAGCAAGCGTTGACGACAATCTCCTGCTGCTTCTCGTTGATGTCCTCCTTGGCGGAGAACTTTGCAGAGCGCGAGTTCTTGTTGAAGGCCTCGACGACGGGGTCGACCTTGGACGGCGTGGAGCCGGCGAGCAGCGATTGAACCGAGGTGAGAGGCATCTGGACGGGAGCGTGCACGCCTCCCTGAACTCTGGGGAGACGACGAAACTCAAGGTGGGGCTCCCGAGCGCAATCAGGGCCTTACCCCTAGTTGCCTCGTACCACCGGTAAAAGAGACTGAGAACTTGGATTTGGGGTATACGCAATCAAGGGGCTGCCTAGAATGGTCGTACACGGCCTCATCACATCCTCCCCGCGCCCCCTACAACTGTAGCGCCCCCCCCATGGATGGATGGAGTTTCTGAGAGTGTGACTGTGTGAGAGCGCAGAGAGAGAGAGAGAGAGAGAGAGAGAGAGAGAGAGAGAGAGAGAGAGAGAGAGAGAGAGAGAGAGAGAGAGAGAGAGAGAGAGAGAGAGAGAGAGAGAGAGAGAGAGAGAGAGAGAGAGAGAGAGAGAGATTAATTTTTGTGTGTGTGAGAGTGCCCCTTAGATTTTTAGCAGAGACTCTATTCATATGTTGTGGCTAGGTAGGATTCCTATGACACCTACATACAAACTCAATCAACTTACAAACTCTCTCTCCTTCCCCAACTTCACAACGTCAACCGACAAACCACAACTTTGGCGGCACGTCACCCTCTCCCACTTGGAGGGCGAGGAGGACCGCACACACACTGATCACTGTTTGTCTTCTCGTAGTACGTAGAGACGTAGACGTGCACGCGTGGGGTGGGCGGACGCCAAAACGGGGTGGTGGCGTTGCCGTTGGGGAGGCAGGAGGAGGGTGGGGTGGGGGGTGGGGGGGGTGGGGGGGTGGGGGGGTCGTTTAGGCTTTAGCAAAAACGTGTGTGAGCGTGTGTTTGTCGTAAAAACGCTAAGATGTAAGATCTCTAAGAACGGGGGAGCCGCGCGGAGACCGAGGGGCGAGCTTTGAGGACGGAGTGCGGTAGGTAGACATTCTACCTCCCATCCAACCCACCGAAACCCGTGTGGATGGGTTTTACCGCCGCCTTTTACCATCCATAGCCGTCGGGTTTTACCTCGCGTTCTCTTGGTGTCGTCTATGGTTTGCTAGACCCATGAGACCATCCTCGCCGCGCTATCGGGCGCCTCCACCGCCGCCCTCAGCCACGCCGCTACGACCGTCGGAGGCGTCAACTCCGCCGTCACATGGTATCAGCTCTGATCGCGGTCCAGCGCCAGCCCAACACGCCAATCCACCCGCAGGCTCAGCGCCTGCCATGCGGCCGCCGCCACCAGTGCTGCGGCCGCCACCGCAGCAGCTGCCGCCACTGCCCGGTAGGTAGACATTCTACCTCCCATCCAACCCACCGAAACCCGTGTGGATGGGTTTTACCGCCGCCTTTTACCATCCATAGCCGTCGGGTTTTACCTCGCGTTCTCTTGGTGTCGTCTATGGTTTGCTAGACCCATGAGACCATCCTCGCCGCGCTATCGGGCGCCCGGCCTCCACCGCCGCCCTCAGCCACGCCGCTACGACCGTCGGAGGCGTCAACTCCGCCGTCACACGGAGGAGAGCGAGGTGCGTGGTCCGTCAAGAACAAGAGATCAGTGAACGCGCCCAATACCAATCCCGCGCCGTTCACGGACAGTGGTGTTGTCGTCAAAACGAAAACCATGACACCGCGAGGACGGCCTGGTGGCTGGTGTGAGACTTTCTCACCTGGCTTCCCGCTTCGCCTTGGCCGCCGCGCGCTTCTCCACCGCCGCGTGGGACATGCACTTTGAGCCGCGAGCGACGTGGCGCGCGTCCTTGAGCCCGGCAGAGTCGCTGAGAGCCGGCGCGCCCTCGCCGGCCACCGGCGCGCCCTCCGCCGGCGCCGCCGCAGCCGCTGCCGCCGCCGGCGCTACTGCCATCCGCGCCGCCCTCGCCGCCACCGCCGCGTCCGATGGGCGAAAGACCGCCGGCGCCCCGCCAAGGCCGACGGCCGCGCGCGTCGCCACAGCCCCGCG